>NW_027039861.1:50955-113401 GCF_034236695.1 Oncorhynchus nerka | reverse complement strand
ACTACTTCACACTCTACTACTTACACTCTACTACTCTACACTCTACTACTTCTACTACTCTACTACTTCTACACTACTACTCTACACTCTACTACTCTACACTCTACTACTTCTACACTTGTATCTAATATTTCCTACAACTTACACTCTACTACTCTACACTACTCTACAACTTTACACTCTACTACTCTACACTCTACACTTCTACTACTCTACACTTACTACTCTACACTCTACTACTTTACACTCTACTACTCTACCACTCTACTACTTCTACACTCTACTCTACACTCTACTACTTCTACACTCCCACACTCTACTACTTACACTCTACTACTTTACACTTACTACTCTACACTCTACTACTTACACTCTACTACTCTACACTCTACACTCTACTACTTCTACACTCTACTACTTACACTCTACTACTTTACACTTACACTTCTACACTCTACTACTTTCTACACTCTACAACTTTACACCTACTACCTCTACTACTCTACACTCTACACTCTACTACTCTACACTCTACACCCTACTACTCTACACTCTACTACTCTACACTCTACTACTCTACACTCTACATTCTACTACTTACACTCTACTACTTCTACACTCTACTACTCTACACTCTACTACACTTACACTTACTACTCTACTACTTTACACTCTACTACTCTACACTCAACTTACACTCTACTACTCTACTCTACACTCTACTACTTTACACTCTACTACTTACACTCTACTACTCTACACTCTACTACTCTACACTCTACTCTACAATCCTACTACTCTACACTCTACTACTACTTACACTCTACACTCTACTACTTTTACACTCTACTACTCTACACTACTACTACACTCTACTACTTCTACAACTTTACACTCTACCACTTACTACTACACTCTCTACTACTACTCTACACTCTACTACTCTACACTTCTACTACTTACACTCTACTACTTACACTCTACTACTCTACAACTCTACCACTCTACTACTCTACACTCTACTACTTACTACTCTACACTCTACTACTTACACTCTACTCTACACTCTACTACTCTACACTCTACTACTCTACACTCTACTACTCTACTCTCTACACTCTACTACTCTACACCACTCTACACTCTACTACTCTACTACTCTTTACACTACTACTCTACACTCTACACTACTACTTTACACTCTACTACTCTACCACTCTACTACTCTACACTCTACTACTACTCTACACTCTACTACTCTACACTCTACTACTACTTTACACTACTACTTCTACACTCCCTACTACTTTACACTCTACTACTCTACCACTCTACACTTACACTCTACTACTCTACACTCTACTTTACTTTACACTCTACTACTTTACACTCTACTCTACACTCTACTACTTACACTCTACACTCTACTACTCTACTACTCTACACTCTACACTCTACTACTCTACACTCTACTCACTCTTACTCTACACTCTACTACTTTACACTTACTACTTCTACTTACACTCTACTACTCTACACTCTACTACTCTACACTCTACTACTCTACCACTCTACTATTCTACACTCTACACTCTACTACTCTACACTCTACTACTCTACTACTCTACACTCTACACTCTACTACTCTACACTCTACTACTTTACACTCTACTACTCTACAACTCTACATTCTACTACTACTACTCTACTACTCTACAACTTTACACTCTACCACTCTACACTCTACACTCTACTACTTTACACTCTACTACTACTTTACACTCTACACTTCTACTCTACACTCTACTACTCTACACTCTACACTCTACTACTTTACACTCTACTACTTCTACACTCTACTACTCTACACTCTACTACTCTACACTCCCCACATTTTACACTCTACTACTCTACTTTTTACACTCTACTACTCTACACTTACACCTCTACCACTCTACACTCTAATATCTACTACTCTACTACTCTACACTTACTACTCTACACTCTACTACTCCTATACTCTACTACTCTACACTCTACTACTCTACCACTCTACTCTACACTCACTCTACTACTCTACACTCTTCTACTCTACACTACTACTACACTCTACTACTCTACACTCTACTACTTACTACTCTACTACTCTACACTACTACTTACACTCTACTACTCTACTACTCTACACTCTACTACTTCTACACTCTACACTCTACTACTTTACACTCTACTACTCTACACACTACTTACACTACTACTCTACACTCTACTACTTCTACACTCTACAACTTTACACTCTACAATACTACTCTCTACACCTCTACTACTCACTCTACACCCTACTTTACACTCTACTACTCTACACTCTACTACTACTTGGTATTCTACTACTCTACAACTTCTACACTCTACTACTCTACACTCTACACTCTACTACTCTACACTCTACTACTCTACACTCTTACCTACTACTCTACACTCTACTACTTTACTACACTCAACTTTACTTTACACTCTACTACTCTACACTCTACACTCTACTACCTACACTCTACTACTTCTACACTCACTACTACACTCTACTACTCTACACTCTACTATTTCCACACTCTACACTCTACTACTCCTACACTTTACACTCTACTACTCTACTTTACACTCTACTACTCTACTTTTACACTCTCTACACACTACTCTACACTCTACTACACTACTACTACTACTCTACACTACACTCTACACTCTACACTCTACTACTTACACTCTACTACTCTACCACTTACACTTCTACTACTCTACACTACTACAATCTACTCTACACTCTACTACTCTACACTTACTACTTACACTCTACTACTCTACAACTTTACACTACACTCTACTACTCTACACTTACTACTTACTTCTACACTCTACTACTCTACACTCTACTACTACTTACACTACTACTCTAAACTCTACACTCTACACTCTACACTCTACTACTCTACACTCTACTACTCTACACTCTACACTTACTACTCTACACTCTACTACTCTACACTCTACTACTCTACACTACTACTACTACACTTACACTCTACTCTACTTACACCTCTACTACTTTACACTCTACTACTCTACACTCTACTACTCTACACTCTACACTCTACTACTTCTACACTACTACCTACTCTGCTACTCTACACTACTACTCTACACTCTACTACTTTACACTCTACTACTCTACTACTCTACACTCACTACTCTACCACTCTACTATTTACACTACTACTACTCTACCACTCTACTACTTACTACTCTACACTACTACTCTACACTCTACACTCTACTACTCTACACTCTACTACTCTACACTCTACTACTCTACTACTCTACACTCTACTACTTTACACTTTACACTTACACTCTACACTCTACTACTCTACACTCTACTACTTACACTCTACACTCTACACTCTACACTCTACTACTCTACACTCTATTACTTACTACTCTACACTCTACTACTCTACACTCTACTACTCTACACTCTACACCTCTTACACTACTACTTTACACTCTACTACTCTACACTTACTTTACACTCTACTACTCTACACTCTACTACTTTACACTCTACTACTCTACTCTACTACTCTACTACTCTACTACTTTCTCACTCTACTACTTTACACTCTACTACTTTACACTCTACTACTTTACCACTTCTACTACTCTACTACTCTACTACTCTACACTCTACTACTCTACACTCTACACTCTACACTACACTTACTACTCTACTACTCTACACTCTACTACTCTACTACTACAACTACACTCTACTACTTCTACACTCTACTTTACACTCTACTACACTCTACACTCTACACTCTACTCTACTACTTACACTCTACTACTTTTTACACTCTACTACTCTACACTCTACTACACTCTACACTCTACACTTACACTCTACTACTCTACTACTTCTACACTCTACTACTACACTCTACTACTCTACTACACTACACTCTACACTCTACTACTCTACTACTCTACACTCTACTACTACACTCTACTACTTACACTCTACTACTCTACACTCTACTACTCTACTACTTTACACTACTACTACTCTACACACTCTACTACTCTACACTCTACTACTCTACTACTTACACTTACACTCTACTACTCTACTACTCTACACTCTACACTCTACACTCTACTACTCTACTACTCTACCACTCTCTACACTCTACACTCTACACTCTACCTCTCACTACACTCTCTACTACTCTACACTCTACACTCTACTACTTACTCTACCACTCTACCTCCTACTACTTTACACTCTACTACTCTACACTCTACTACTTCACTCTACTACTACCTACACTCTACTACTCTACACTCTACTACTTACACTCTACTACTTTACACTCTACTACTCTACTACTCTACTACTTACTACACTCTACTACTCTACACTCTACTCTACTCTACTACACTACACTCTACTACTTTACACTCTACTACTCTACACTCTACTACTTCTACACTCTACTACTCTACACTCTACTACTCTACACTCTAATACACACTCTACACTCTACTACTCTACACTCTACTACTACTCTCTACTCTACACTCTACTACTCTACACTCTACTACTCTACACTCTACTACTCTACTACTCTACACTCTACTACTCTACACTCTACTACTCTACACTCTACACTCTACTACTCTACCACTCTACTACTCTACACTCTACTACTCTACACTCTACTACTCTACACTCTACTACTACTCTACTACTCTACACTCTACTACTTTACACTCTACTACTCTACACTCTACACTCTACTCTACTACTCTACACTCTACACTCTACTACTTACACTCTACTACTTTACACTCTACTACTCTACACTCTACTACTCTACTACTCTACACTCTACACTTTTACACTCTACTACTCTACACTACTACCTAAACTTTACACTCTACACTTACACTCTACACTCTACACTCTACACTCTACTACTTACACTCTACTACTCTACACTCTACTACTCTACACTCTACTACTCTACACTCTACTACTACTTACACTACTATTTACACTCTACTACTCTACACTTCTACACTCTACTACTCTTCTACACTCTACTACTCTACTACTCTACACTCTACTACTACTTTTTTACACTCTACTACTTTACACTCTACTACTCTACACTACACTCTACACTCACTACTTACACTCTACTACTCTACACTCTACTACTCTACACTACTACACTCTACACTACTACTACTACTACACTTACTACTTTACTACTCTACCACTCTACACTCTACTACTCTACCACTCTACTACTTTACACTCTACACTCTACCACTCTACTACTCTACACTCTACACTCTACACTCATTCTACTACTTCTACACTCTACTACTTACACTCTACTACTACTTTACACTCTACTACTCTACTACTCTACACTCTACTACTACTCTACACTCTACTACTCTACACTCTACACTACACTCTACTACTCTACTACACTCTACACTCTACTACTACACTACTACTTTACACTCTACTACTACTACTACTCTACACAACACTCTACTACTTACACTCTACTACTTTACACTCTACTACTTTACACTCTACTACTCTACACTCTACTACTTACACTCTACTACTTCTACACTCTACTACTCTACACTCTACTACACTCTACACTCTACACTCTACTACTTTACACTCTACTACTCTACACTTACTACTCTACACTCTACTACTTACTACTCTACACTCTACACTCTACACTCTACTACTCTCTACACTCTACTACTCTACACTACAACTTACACTCTACTACTCTACACTCTACTACTCTACACTCTACTACTCTACAATCTACACTCTACACTCTACTACTCTACACTCTACTACTCTACACTCTACTACTCTACACTCTACTACTACTTACACTCTTTACACTCTACTTACTCTACACTCTACTACTTCTACACTCTACACTCTACTACTTACACTTACACTCTACTACTCTACTACTCTACACTCTACTACTCTACACTCTACTACTCTACACTCTACTACTTACACTCTACTACTCTACTACTTTTACATTTACTACTTACACTCTACTACTCTACACTCTACTACTTACACTCTACTACTTTACACTCTACTACTTTACACTTACTACTCTACACTTCTACACTCTACACTTACTACTTACACTCTACTACTTTACACTCTACTACTTACACTCTACTACTCTACACTCTACTACTCTACACTTACTACTACTCTACTCTACACTCTACTACTCTACACTCTACTACTTACACTCTACTACTCTACTCTACTTTACACTCTACTACTCTACACTCTACTACACTCTACTACTCTACACTCTCTACTTTACACTCTACTACTACTACTCTACACTCTACTACTACTCTCTACTCTACACTCTACTACTCTACACTTACACTCTACTACTCTACACTCTACTACTCTACCACTCTACACTCTACTACTCTACTACTACACTCTACTTCTACACTCTACACTCTACACTCTACTACTTTACACTCTACTACTCTACACTCTACTACTCTACACTCTACACTCTACACTCTACTACTTCTACACTCTACACTTACACTCTACTACTCTACACTCTACTACTTCTACACTACACTACTCTACAACTCTACACTCTACTACTCTACACTCTACACTCTACTACTACTCTACACTCTACTACTTTACACTCTACTACTCTACACTCTACTACTTACACTACACTACTTCTACACTACTACTACACTCTACACTCTACTACTCTACACTCTACTACTCTACACTCTACACTCTACTACTTACACTCTACTACTCTACACTCTACTACTTACACTACTTACACTCTACTACTCTACACTCTACTACTCTACACTCTACTACTTTACTACTACACTCTACACTCTACTACTTTACACTACTACTCTACACTCTACTACTCTACACTCTACACTCTACTACTCTACACTCTACTACTTTACACTTACACTACACTCTACTACTCTACTACTCTACTACTCTACACTCTACTACTCTACACTCTACTACTACCACTCTACTACTCTACTACTTCTACACTTCTACTACTCTACACTCTACTACTTTACACTCTCTACTACTCTACACTCTACTACTTCTACACTCTACTACTCTACTTCTACACTCTACTACTTACACTTACTACTTACTACACTCTACACTCTACACTCTACTACTACACTTACTACTCTACTACTTTACACTTACTACTCTACTACTCTACACTCTACTACTCTACTCTACTTTACACTTACACTCTACTACTCTACACTCTACTACTTACTCTACTACTTTACACTCTACTTTACACTCTACTACTCTACTACTCTACACTCTACTACTCTACACTTACACTCTACTACTTCTACACTCTACTACTCTACTACTACACTCTACTACTTCTACTACTCTACTACTTACTACTTACTACACTACTACTACACTCTACTACTCTACACTCTACTACTACTTTACACTTACTACTTACTACACTCTACTACTCTACACTACAACTACTACTTACACTCTCTACACTCTACTACTTCTACACACTACTACTCTACACTCTACTACTCTACTACACTCTACACTCTACTACTCTACACTCTACTACTTACACTCTACTACTCTACTACACTCTACTACTCTACACTTACTACTTTACACTACTACTTACACTCTACTACTTACACTACTACTCTACACTCTACTACTCTACACTCTACACTCTACTACTCTACACTCTACTACTTTACACTCTACTACTCTACACTCTACTACTCTACACTCTACAACTTTACACTCTACTACTCTACTACTCTACACTCTACACTCTACTACTCTACACTCTACACTCTACTACTCTACACTCTACTACTCTACACTCTACTACTCTACACTCTACTACTCTACACTCTACTACTCTACACTCTACACTCTACTACTACACTTACACTACTACTACTTACACTCTACCACTACTACTTTTACACTCTACTACTTTACACTCTACTACTTACACTCTACTACTCTACACTCTACTACTCTACAATCTACTACTACTTACACTTACACTCTACTACTTACTACTTCTACACTCTACTACTCTACACTCTACTACTACACTCTACACTCTACTACACTCTACTACTCTACACTCTACACTCTACTACTTACTCTACACTCTACTACTTCTACTACTACACTCTACTACTTACACTCTACTACTTCTACACTCTACTACTTACACTCTACCACTACTACTACACTCTACACTACTACTTACACTCTACTACTACTACACTTCTACACTCTACTACTCTACACTCTACTACTACTACACTCTACACTCTACTACTTTACACTACTACTACTCTACTACTCTACACTACTACTCTACTTTACACTTACACTACTACTCTACACTTACTACTCTACACTACTACTCTACACTACTACTACACTCTACTACACTCTTCTACACTTCTACACTCTACTACTCTACACTACTACACTCTACACTCTACTACTCTACACTCTACTACTCTACACTCTACACTCTACTACTTTACACTCTACTACTTTACTACTACTTTACACTCTACTACTTCTACACTACTACTACACTACTACTTACTACTACACTCTACTACTTACACTCTACTACTACAACTTACACACTCACACTACTACTCTACACTCTACACTTACACTCTACTACTTACACTCTACTACTTCTACACTCTACTTACACTCTACTACACTCTACACTCTACTACTCTACACTCTACTACTCTACACTCTACTACTTCTACACTCTACACTCTACTACTCTACACTCTACTACTTTCTACACTCTACACTCTACACTACTACTACACTCTACACTCTACTACTTACACTTACTACTTCTACACTCTACTACTCTACACTCTACTACTTACTCTACTACTTACACTCTACTACTCTACACTACTACTCTACACTCTACACTCTACAACTTTACACTCTACTACTCTACACTCTACACTCTACTACTTTACACTCTACTACTTTACACTCTACTACTCTACACTCTACTACTCTACACTCTACACTCTACTACTCTACACTCTACTACTTTACACTCTACTACTCTACACTCTACTACTTCTACACTCTACTACTTTACACTCTACTACTCTACACTCTACTACTTTACACTCTACTACTTTACACTCTACTACTCTACACTACTACTACACTTACACTCTACTACTTTACACTCTACTTTACACTACTACTACACTCTACTACTTCCTACTACTACACTACTTTACACTTACTACTCTACACTTACTACTTACACTCTACTACTCTACACTCTACACTACACTACTACTCTACTACTCTACACTCTACACTCTACACTCTACTACTCTACACTCTACACTCTACTACTCTACACTCTACTACTCTACACTCTACTACTTTACACTCTACTACTTACACTACTCTACACTCTACTACTTACTACACTACTCTACACTCTACTACTCTACTACTCTACACTCTACACTTCTACACTTACACTCTACTACTCTACACTCTACTACTCTACACTCTACTACTCTACACTCTACTACTTACACTCTACTACTCTACACTCTACTACTTTACACTCTACTACTTACACTCTACTACTCTACACTTACACTCTACTACTCTACACTCTACTACTTTACTACTCTTACTCTACACTTCTATTTACACTTCTACTACTACACTTACTACTTACCTACACTACACTACTACTCTACACTTACTACTACTTACACTTACTACTCTACACTCTACTACTTACACTCTACTACTCTACACTACTACTTACACTTACTACTACACTCTACTACTTCTACACTCTACTACTCTACTACACTACACTCTACTACTCTACACTACTACTACCTTACACTCTACACTCTACTACTCTACACTACTTTACACTCTACTACTCTACACTTCTACTACTTACACTCTACTACTCTACACACTTCTACACTCTACACTTACTACACTCTACTACACTTACTACTCTACTACTCTACACTTTACACTCTACACTTACACGCTACACTTCTACACTCTACACTCTACACTTACTACACTCTACTACTCTACACTACTACTTTACACTCTACTACTTTACACTCTACACTCTACACTTACTACTCTACACTCTACTACTTCTACACTTACACTCTACTACTACTCTACACTCTACTACTTTACACTCTACTACTCTACACTTCTACTACTTACACTCTACTACTTTACACTACTACTTTACACTCTACTACTACTTTACACTCTACTACTTACACTCTACTACTTACACTACTACTCTACACTCTACTACTCTACACTCTACTACTCTTTACACTTACTACTTACACTCTACTACTTTACACTACTACTACTCTACTACTCTACACTCTACTACTTTACACTCTACTACTCTACACTTACTACTCTACACTCTACTACTCTACTACTTTACTACTCTACACTTACACTTCTACACTCTACACTCTACTACTCTACACTCTACTACTTACACTCTACTACTTCTACACTCTACTACTCTACACTCTACTACTACTACACTCTACTACTCTACACTCTACTACTCTACACTCTACTACTCTACACTCTACACTCTACTACTCTACACTCTACACTCTACTACTTCTACACTACTACTACTACTACTCTACACTCTCTACTTTACTACTCTACACTCTACTACTTTTACTACTCTACACTCTACACTCTACACTTACACTCTACTACTCTACACTCTACTACTTTACACTCTACTACTCTACTACTTACACTCTACTACTCTACACTCTACTACTTTACACTCTACTACTTCTACACTCTACTACTTCTTACTACTTACACTCTACACTCTACACTTACACTCTACTACTCTACACTCTACACTCTACACTCTACACTCTACTTTACACTCTACTACTTCTACACTCTACTATTTACACTCTACTACTTCTACACTCTACTTTACACTCTACTACACTCTACTACTCTACACTTCTACACTCTACTACTCTACACTCTACTACTTCTACACTCTACTTTACACTCTACTACTCTACACTCTACTACTCTACACTACTACTCTACACTCTACTACTTCTACACTCTACTCTACTACTTACACTCTACTACTTACACTCTACTACTCTACACTCTACTACTTTACACTCTACTACTTTACACTACTATACTTACTACTACACTCTACTACTCTACACTTACACTCTACTACTTCTACACTCTACTACTCTACACTCTACTACTCTACACTCTACTACTACTACACTACTACTACTCTACACTACTACTACTCTACACTCTACTACTTTACACTCTACTACTCTACACACTTACACTCTACTACTCTACACTTACTACTTACACTACTACTCTACTACTACTCTACACTCTACTACTTTACACTACTACTACTACTCTACTACTCTACACTTACTACTTCTACACTCTACTACTCCTACACTCTACTACTTTCTACACTCTACCACTACTACTCTACACTACTTTACACTCTACTACTTCTACACTCTACTACTTTACTACACTCTACTACTCTACACTACTACTACTTACACTCTACTACTCTACACTCTACTACTTACACTCTACACTTACTACTACTCTACACTCTACTACTCTACTACTTACACTCTACTACTCTACACTCTACTACTACACTCTACTACTCTACTACTCTACACTACCTACACTCTACTACTTACACTCTACTACTCTACACTACTACTACACTCTACACTCTACTACTCTACTACTCTACACTCCTACTACTCTACACTTACTACTACTACTACTCTACACTTACTACTTACACTCTACTACTCTACACTACTACTACTTTACACTCTACTTTTACACTCTACTACTTACACTCTACTACTTCTACACTCTACTACTTACACTCTACTTTACACTCTACTACTTCTACACTCTACTACTCTACACTCTACTACTCTACACTACTACTCTACACTTACTACTTTACACTCTACTACTACACTTACACTCTACTACTCTACACTCTACTACTCTACACTCTACTACTCTACTACTCTACACTCTACTACTTTACACTCTACTACTTACACTTACACTCTACACTCTACACTACTACTTACACTCTACTACTTACACTACTACACTCTACTACACTCTACTACTTACACTCTACTACTCTACACTCTACTACTCTACACTCTACTACTTTACACTACTACTTACACTCTCTACACTCTACTCTACTACTCTACACTCTACTACTTTACTACACTCTACACTACTACTACACTCTACTACTCTACACTCTACTACTCTACACTTCTACTACTTTACACTCTACACTTTACACTACTACTCTACACTCTACACTCTACTACTTACACTCTACTACTCTACACTCTACTACTCTACTACACTTCTACACTACTACTCTACACTCTACACTCTACACTCTACTATTTACACTCTACTACTCTACACTCTACTACTTTACTACTACTACACTACTACTTACACTCTACTACTTTACACTCTACTACTCTACACTCTACTACTCTACACTCTACTACTCTACACTCTACTACTACACTCTACTACTTACACTCTACTACTTTACACTCTACTACTTCTACACTCTACACTCTACACTACTACTTACACTCTACTACTTACACTCTACTACTCTACTACACTCTACACTTACTACTTACTACTCTACACTCTACTACTACTCTACTATTTACACTCTACTACTTTACACTCTACTACTACACTTACTACTTTACACTTACTACTTACTACTACTTACACTCTACTACTTCTACACTTACTACTACTTACACTCTACTACTTTACACTCTACTACTACACTCTACACTCTACACTCTACTACTTTACACTCTACTACTTACACTCTACTACTCTACACTCTACACTCTTTACACTCTACTACTTCTACACTTACTACTTACACTCTACTACTTACACTCTACTACTCTACACTCTACTACTACTACTCTACTACTCTACACTCTACACTCTACACTCTACTACTCTACACTCTACTACTCTACACTCTACTACTACTTACACTCTACTACTTTACACTCTACACTTTACACTCTACTACTTTACACTCTACTACTCTACACTCTACTACTCTACACTCTACTACTCTACACTTACACTCTACACTCTACTACTCTACACTCTACTACTTTACACTCTACTACTTACACTCTACTACTCTACTACTCTACACTCTACACTCTACTACTCTACTTACACTCTCTACACTCTACTACTTTACACTCTACTACTACTTTACACTCTACTACTCTACACTCTACTACTTACTACACTTCTACTACTCTTACTACTCTACACTCTACTACTTTACACTCTACTACTACTACTACACTCTACACTCTACTACTCTACTACTCTACACTACTACTCTACACTCTACTACTTACACTCTACTACTCTACACTTACTACTACTCTACTACTTACACTCTACTACTCTACTACTCTACTACTTTTCTACACTACAACTACTACTTTACACTCTACTACTCTACACTTACTACTCTACACTACTCTACACTCTACTACTCTACTTACTCTACTACTCTACACTCTACTACTTACACTCTACTACTTCTACACTACTACTACTTTACACTCTACTACTTCTACACTCTACTTTACACTCTACTACTACACTCTACTACTTCTACACTCTACACTCTACTACTTACACTCTACTACTACACTCTACACTCTACTACTCTACACTCTACACTCTACTACTCTACACTCTACTACTTTACACTCTACTACTCTACTACACTCTACTACTTACACTCTACTACTACACTCTACTACTCTACACTCTACTACTCTACACTCTACACTCTACTACTTTACACTACTACTCTACACTACACTCTACTACTTCTACACTCTACTACTTCTACACTCTACTACTTTACACACTCTACTACTTTACACTCTACACTCTACTACTTTACACTACTACTACACTCTACTACTCTACACTACTACTCTACACTCTACTACTTACACTTTACACTCTACTACTCTACACTCTACTACTCTACACTCTACTACTCTACACTCTACTACACTCTACTACTTCTACACTCTACTACTCTACACTCTACTACTTCTACTACTACACTACTACTACACTCTACACTACTCTACACTCTACTACTCTACACTCTACTACTCTACACTCTACTACTTTCTACTACTACTCTACACTCTACTACTCTACACTCTACTACTCTACACTCTACACTCTACTACTCTACTCTACTACACTCTACTACTCTACTACTTACACTCTACTACTCTACACTCTACTTTACTTACACTCTACTACTTTACACTCTACTACTTCTACACTCTACTACTCTACACTCTACTACTTCTACACTCTACTACTCTACACTCTACACTTTACTACTCACTCTACACTCTACTACTCTACACTCTACTACTTACACTCTACTACTTACACTCTACTACTTACACTCTACTACTCTACACTCTACTACACTCTACTACTCTACTACTCCTACACTCTACACTTTACTACACTCTACTACTACACTACACTTACTACACTCTACTTTACACTCTACTACTTTTACACTTTACACTCTACTACTTTACACTCTACACTCTACTACTCTACACTCTACACTCTACTACTTACACTCTACTACTACTACACTCTACTACTACACTACACTCTACTACACACTTACTACTACTCTACACTCTACTACTCTACACTACTACTACTCTACACTCTACTACTACTCTACACTCTACTACTCTACACTCTACACTACACTCTACTACTTACACTCTACTACTCTACACTCTACTACTTACTCTACACTCTACACTCTACTACTACACTCTACACTACTACTACACTCTACTACTTTACACTTACTACTCTACACTCTACACTCTACAATTTTACACTCTACTACTCTACACTCTACTACTTTACACTCTACTACTTTACACTCTACTACTCTACTACTCTACACTCTACACTACACTCTACTACTCTACACTCTACTACTACTACTTTACTCTACTACTCTACACTTACTACTCTACTACTCTACACTCTACACTCTACTACTCTACACTCTACTACTTACACTCTACTACTCTACACTCTACTACACTCTACACTCTACTACTACACTCTACTACTTACACTTACTACTTTACACTCTACTACTCTACACTTACTACTCTACACTCTACACTACTACTTTACACTACTACTACACTTACTACTCTACACTCTACTACTACACTACACTCTACTACTTACACTCTACTACTACTTACACTCTACTACTTACTCTACTACTTACACTCTACTACTACTACACTTACACTACTTACACTCTACTACTCTACACTCTACTACTTACACTTACTACTTACACTCTAGACTACTACTTATTTTACTACTTACACTCTACTACTTTACACTCTACTACTCTACACTCTACACTTTCTACTACTTCTACACTCTACTTTACACTCTACTACTCTACACTCTACTACTACACTCTACACTCTACACTCTACTACTTTACACTACTACTCTACTCTACTACTTACTACTTACACTACTACTTCTACACTCTACTACTCTCTACACTACTACTACACTTACACTCTACTACTTTACACTCTACTACTCTACACTCTACTACTCTACACTCTACACTACAACTTACACTACTTACTACTCTACACTTACTACTTTACACTCTACTACTACTACACTCTACTACTTTACACTCTACACTACTACTCTCTACACTCTACTACTTTACACTACACTCTACACTCTACTTACTACTCTACTACTTTACACTCTACTACTCTACACTCTACACTCTACTACTACACTACACTCTACTACTTACACTCTACTACTTACACTCTACACTCTACCACTCTACACTCTACTACTACACTCTACTACTCTACACTCTACACTACACTACTACTCTACACTTACTACTTACTACACTCTACTACTTTACACTCTACTACTCTACACTCTACTACTCTACACTCTACTACTCTACACTCTACTACTTACCACTCTACACTCTACTACTTTACACTTACTACTTACACTCTACACTTACACTCTACTACTCTACACTCTACTATTTACACTTACTACTTCTACTACTTACACTACACTTACTACTCTACACTCTACTACTACTACACTCTACTACTCTACACTTACTTTCTACACTCTACTATCTACACTCTACTACTCTACTCTACTTCTACACTCTACTACTTCTACTCTACTACTTACACTACTTTACACTACTACTTACACTCTACTACTTTACACTCTACACTCTACACTCTACACTCTACTACTTTACACTCTACTACTTTACACTACTACTCTACACTCTACTACTCTACACTTACTACACTCTACTACTCTACACTTACACTACTTTACACTCTACTACTTACACTCTACTACTACTTACTACTACTCTACACTCTACACTTACTACTTACACTCTACTACTTACACTCTACTACTTACACTCTACACTTTACACTTACACTACTTTACACTCTACTACTCTACACTCTACACTTACTACACTTCTACACTTACTACTTTACTACTACTTTACACTTACTACTTTACTACTACTACACTCTACACTCTACACTCTACACTTACTACACTCTACTACTTTACACTCTACTACTTCTACACTCTACTACTTACACTACTATTTTACACTCTACTACTTACACTCTACTACTCTACACTTACACTTACATTTACTACTACTTACACTACACACCCTACTACTTACACTCTACTACTCTACACTCTACTACTTACACTCTACTACTACACTTTACACTCTACTACTTACACTCTACTACTCTACTTACACTCTACTACTCTACACTTACACTTTACTCTACTTACACTCTACTACTTACACTCTACACTTTTACACTACTACATTCTACACTTACTACTACACTTACACTACTACTTCTACACTCTACACTCTACACTACTATTTACACTCTACACTACTCTACACTTACTTACTACTTCTACACTCTACTACATACACTTACTACTCACTACTACTTTACACTCTACTACTCTACACTCTACTACTCTACACTTACTACTTACACTCTACTACTCTACACTCTACTACTTACACTCTACACTCTACTACTCTACACTACTACTACTCTACACTTACTACTTACTACTACACTTACTACTTACACTCTACTACTTCTACACTCTACTACTACACTTACACTCTACTACTCTACACTTACACTCTACACTTACACTCTACTACTTACTACTACTTACACTCTACTACTTACACTCTACTACTCTACATCTACTACTCTACACTCTACTACACTTACACTCTACTACTTACACTCTACTACTACTTACACTTACTACTACTTACACTTACACTTACACTCTACACTCTACACTTCTACTACTTACACTCTACTACTTACACTCTACACTTTACTACTTACACTCTACTACTTTCTACACTCTACACTCTACACACTTACACTCTACTACTCTACACTCTACTACTTTTACACTCTACTACTACACTACTACTTTACACTCTACACTTACACTTTACTACACTTCTACACTCTACTACTTCTACACTCTACTACTCTACACTCTACTACTCTACTACTCTACACTCTACACTTACACTTACTACACTCTACACTCTACTTTACACTCTACTACTACTTTACACTCTACTACTCTACACTCTACTACTCTACACTCTACTACTACTACTCTACTACTACTCTACACTCTACACTTACACTCTACTACTTTACACTCTACTACTTACACTCTACTACTTTACACTCTACTACTTTACACTCTACTACTACACTACTTACACTCTACTACTTCTACACTCTACTACTTACTACTTACACTCTACTACTTACACTCTACTACTTTACACTTACTACTACACTTACACTCTACTACTTACTACTCTACACTCTACTACTCTACATTTCTACACTACTTCTACACTCTACTACTTACACTCTACACTCTACACTACTTACACTACTACTTTACACTACTACTTACACTACTACTTACTACTTACACTTCTACTACTCTACACTACTACTTACACTCTACTACTCTACACTACACTCTACTACTTACACTCTACACTCTACACTACTACTACACTCTACACTTTACTACACTTTACTACTTACACTGAGATTTACTACTTACTTTACACTCTACTACTTCTACACTCTACTACTTACACTACTACACTTTTTACACTTACATTTACACTTACTACTCTACACTACTACTACTTACACTACACTTCTACTACTTTTACACTCTACTACTTACTACACTCTACTTTACTACTTACACTTACTACTTCTACACTCTACTACTTACACTTACTACTTACTACTTCTACACTCTACACTCTACTACTACACTCTACTACTTTACACTCTACACTCTACACTTACTACTTTACACTCTACACTCTACACTACTTACACTCTACTACTTACACTCTACTACTTACACTCTACTACTTTACACTTACTACTTTACTACTTCTACACTCTACTTACTTTACACTCTACACTTACATTTCTACTACTCTACACTTCTACTACTCTACACTCTACTACTCTACACTCTACACTTACACTACTACTTTACACTCTACTACACTACTACTACTCTACACTTACACTTCTACTTTACACTCTACTACTTCTACACTTTACACTCTACTACTTTTACACTTACTACTTCTACACTCTACTACTTACACTTACTACTTCTACACTCTACTACTTTACACTACTACTACTTACACTCTACTACTTACTACTTCTACACTCTACTACTCTACACTCTACTACTACTCTACACTCTACACTTTACACTCTACTACTTACACTCTACTACTTACACTCTACTACTTACA
Source organism: Oncorhynchus nerka (assembly GCF_034236695.1). Classification (NCBI taxonomy): domain Eukaryota; kingdom Metazoa; phylum Chordata; class Actinopteri; order Salmoniformes; family Salmonidae; genus Oncorhynchus; species Oncorhynchus nerka. The sequence goes on along the minus strand of NW_027039861.1, from coordinate 93,983 downwards.
CTCTACTACTACTCTACACTCTACTACTCTACACTACTTTTACACTTTACACTCTACTACTACACTCTACTACTTCTACACTCTACTACTCTTTTACACTCTACTACTTACACTACACTCTACACTCTACTACTCTACACTCTACACTCTACACTACTACTACTTACTACTTTACACTCTACACTCTACACTTACTACTACACTCTACACTTACTACTTACACTTACTACTTCTACACTACTACTACTTTACACTTACTACACTTACTACTTCTACACTTTACTACTACTACTATTTCTACTACTTTACACTCTACTACTCTACACTCTACTACACTCTACTACTCTACACTACTACTTACACTCTACTCTACTACTTACACTCTACTACTTTACACTCTACTACACTCTACACTACTCTACACTTCTACTACTACTACTTACACTCTACTACTCTACACTCTTACTTTACACTCTACTACTACTCTACACTCTACTACTCTACACTTTACACTCTACTACTTTACACTCTACTACTCTACTACTTACACTCTACACTCTACCACTACTTTACTCTACTACTCTACACTCTACACTACTACACTCTACTACTTACACTCTACTACTCTACACTCTACTACTTTACACTCTACTACTCTACACTCTACTACTCTACACTCTACTACTCTACACTCTACACTCTACTACTTACACTCTACACTTTACACTCTACTACTCTACACTTACACTCTACACTACACTCTACACTCTACACTCTACTTTACACTCTACTACTCTACACTCTACTACTACACTCTACTACTCTCTACACTCTACTACTTACACTCTACTACTCTACACTCTACTACTTTACACTCTACTACTCTACACTCTACTACTCTACACTCTACTACTTTACACTACTACTACACTCTACTCTACACTCTACACTTACACTACACTACACTTACTACTACACTCTACTACTCTACACTCTACACTCTACACTTACTACTACACTCTACTACTTTACACTCTACTACTACACTTACTACTTACACTCTACACTCTACTACTACTCTACACTCTACTACTTACACTCTACTACTCTACTCTACTACACTCTACTACTTACACTCTACTACTCTACACTCTACTACTCTACACTCTACTACACTCTACTACTCTACACTCTACTACTTACACTCTACTACTCTACACTCTACTACTTTACACTCTACTACTACACTTACTACTCTACACTCTACTACTTCTACACTCTACTACTTACACTTACTACTTTACACTCTACTACTCTACACTCTACTACTTACACTCTACTACTCTACACTCTACTACTTACACTCTACTACTCTACACTCTACTACTTCTACACTTACACTCTACTCTACACTCTACTACTTCTACACTCTACTACTTTTACACTCTACTACTTCTACACTCTACACTCTACTACTCTACACTACTACTCTACACTCTACTACTACACTACTACTTACACTACTACTTTACACTACTTTACTCTACACTCTACTACTCTACACTCTACACTCTACTACTTTACACTTCTACTACTTACACTCTACTACTCTACTACTACTACTTTACACTCTACTACTCTACACTCTACACTCTACACTACACTACTACTTACACTTCTACACTCTACTACTTTACACTCTACTACTACACTCTACTCTACACTCTACTACTTTACACTACTACTTACTTACTACTCTACACTCTACTACTTTACACTCTACTACTTACACTTACTACTTTACACTTACTACTTACACTACTACTCTACACTTACACTTAAACTTACTACTACACTTACACTTACACTTCTACTACTCTACACTCTACTACTACACTCTACACTTCACTCTACTACTTACACTCTACTACTCTACACTTACACTTACTACACTCTACACTTACTACTACACTCTACTACTTTACACTACTACACTTACACTCTACTACTTTACACTTACACTCTACACTCTACTACTTACACACTACTACTTACTTCTACACTCTACTACTCTACTACTACACTCTACACTCTACTACTTTACACTACTACTACTACACTCTACTACTCTACACTCTACACTCTACTACTCTACACTTACACTACTACTACACTCTACTACTACTCTACTACTCTACACTACTCTACTACTTTACACTTACTACTCTACACTCTACTACTCTACACTCTACACTACTCACTCTACTACTACTTACACTCTACTACTCTACACTCTACTACTTACACTCTACTACTTACACTCTACACTTACTACTCTACTACTTACTACTCTACTACTTTACTACTACACTACTACACTCTACACTCTACTACTTTACTACTACTACACTCTACTACTCTACACTCTACTACTTCTACACTCTACTACTTCTACACTCTACTACTCTACACTCTACTACACTCTACACTTTCTACTACTTCTACTACTCTACACTCTACTACTCTACTACTCTACACTCTACTACTCTACACTTACTACTCTACACTCTACTACTTACACTACTACTTACTACACTCTACACTCTACACTCTACTACTCTACACTCTACTACACTTACACTCTACACTCTACTACTCTACACTTACTACTTACACTCTACACTACACTTACTACACTCTACACTCTACACTCTACACTCTTTTCTACTACTCTACACTCTACACTTTACACTCTACTATTTACACTCTACTACTTTACACTCTACTACACTCTACACTCTACTACTTACACTCTACTACTACACTCTACTACTTCTACACTCTACTACTTACACTCTACTACTCTACTTACTCTACACTCTACTATTTCTACTACTTCTACACTTACTACTTTACACTCTACTACTTACACTCTACTACTTACATCTTCTACACTCTACTACTTTCTACTTTTCTACTACTTACACTCTACTACTCTACACTCTACTACTTTACACTTACTACTCTACACTCTACTACTCTACACTCTACTACTCTACACTCTACTACTCTACACTTACTACTCTACACTTCTTTTTTTACACACTCTACACTCTACACTCTACACTTTACACTCTACTACTTCTACACTCTACTACTCTACACTCTACTACTCTACACTCTACTACTCTACTACTTTACACTACTAAACTCTACACTCTACTACTACACTCTACTACTCTACACTCTACTACTCTACACTTTACACTACACTCTACTACTACTCTACACTCTACACTTTACACTCTACTACTCTACACTCTACTACTTACACTCTACTACTCACTTTACACTCTACTACTCTACACTACTACTACTTCTACACTCTACACTTCTACTACTTACACTCTACTACTCTACTACTCACTCTACACTCTACTACTCTACACTCTACACTTTACACTCTATTACTACTACTACACTCTACTACTCTACACTTACTTTACACTCTACTACTCTTACACTCTACTACTTACACTCTACTACTACACTACACTACTACACTTACTACTCTACTACTACTACTCTACACACTACTACTCTACACTCTACTACTCTACACTACTACTACACTCTACTACACTCTACTACTCTTACACTCTACACTCTACTACTTACACTCTACTACTCTTACTACTCTACACTCTACTACTTACACTTACTACTACTACTACTCTACACTTCTACTACACTACCTACTTTACTACTCTACACTCTACACTTACACTACTACTTACACTCTACTACTTACACTCTACTACTACTTACACTCTACTACTTACACTTCTACACTTCTATTACTTACACTCTACTACTTACTCTACACTCTACACTCTACTCTACACTCTACACTTACACTCTACTACTACACTCTACACTCTACTACTTACACTCTACTACTTACACTACACTACACTCTACACTCTACACTCTACTACTACACTCTACTCTACACTCTACACTTTACACTACTACTCTACACTCTACTACTCTACTCTTACACTCTACTACTTACACTTACACTCTACACTCTACACTCTACTAATTTACACTCTACACTCTACACTCTACTACTACTCTACACTCTACTACTCTACACTCTACTACTTACACTCTACACTCTACACTCTACTCTACACTACACTCTACTACTTACACTCTACTACTACACTTACTACTTTACTCTACTACTCTCTACTACTTACTCTACTACTCTACACTTCTACTACTTTCTACTACTACTTACACTCTACTTTCTACTACTACTACCACTCTACTACTTACACTCTACTACTCTACACTTACTACAATTTTACACTCTACACTCTACTACTCTACACTCTACTACTTACTTTCTACACTCTACACTCTACACTCTACTACTCTACACTTACACTCTACTACTTTACACTTACTACTTTACACTCTACTACACTCTACACTCTACTACTTCTACACTTACACTACACTACTACTTTTTACACTCTACACTCTACTACTTACACTCTACTACTTACACTACTACTACTCTACTACTCTACACTCTACTACTTACACTCTACACTCTACACTCTACTACTTTACACTTACTACTACTACACTACTTTACACTACTACTACTCTACTTACACACTCTACACTTACACTACTACTTCTACTACCCCATTACTCTACACTTACTACTACTTACACTTACTACTCTACACTCTACTACTACTACTTACACTCTACACTCTACTACTTACACTCTACTACTTACTACTACTTTACACTCTACTACTTACACTCTACACTTCTACACTACTACACTCTACTTTACTCTACTACTCTACACTTACTACTTACTACTACACTCTACTACTTACACTCTACTACTCTACTACTTTACACTACTCTACACTCTACCACTTTACACTCTACTACTTACTACTACACTCTACTACTCTACACTCTACTACTACACTTACACTCTCTACTACTTACACTCTACACTCTACACTCTACTACTTTACACTCTACTACTCTACTACTACACTCTACACTTACACTACTACTACAACTTACACTCTACTTTACACTCTACTACTTACACTACCTACTACACTCTACTACACTCTACTACTCTACACTCTACTACTTTACACTTACACTCTACTACTTACTACTCTACACTCTACTACTTACTACTTTTTTACACTACTACTACTCTACACTCTACACTACTACTTTACACTCTACTACTTTACACTCTACTACTTTACACTCTTACACTTACACTTACTACTACTTTACACTTACACTCTACTACTCTACACTCTACACTACTACTACTCTACATTCTACTACACTCTACACTCTACACTACTACTTACTTACACTCTACTACTTTACACTCTACTACTCTACACTCTACTACTTTTACACTCTACTACTCTACACTCTACTACTCTACACTCTCTACTACTACTCTACTACTCTACACTCTACTACTTACACTCTACACTCTACACTCTACTACTTTACACTCTACACTACTACTACACTTACTTTACACTCTACTACTACTACACTTTACTACTACTACACTACTACACTTACTACACTCTACTACTCTACACTACTACTACTCTACACTTACACTTTCTACTTTTACACTTACACTCTACTACACTCTACTACTTTACACTCTACTACTTCTACACTCTACTACTTTACACTCTACACTCTACTACTTACACTCTACACTTACTACTCTACACTCTACTACTTTACACTCTACTACTTTACACTTACACTTACACTCCTACTTACTCTACTTCTACACTCTACACTCTACACTACTACACTCTACTACTTTACACTCTACACTTTACACTCTACTACTCTACACTACTACTTACACTCTACTACACTACACTCTACTACTCTACACTACTACTTACACTCTACTACTCTTACTCTACACTCTACTACTTTACACTTACTACTCTACACTTACACACTCTACTACTACTCTCTACTACACTCTACTACTTTACACTCTACACTCTACACTCTACTACTCTACACTCTACTACTTTACACTACTCTACTCTACACTTTACACACTACTACTTTACACTCTACTACTTACACTCTACACTCTACTACTTACTACTTTAACACTCTACTACTCTACACTCTACTACTTCTACACTACTACTTCTACACTTACACTACTACTTTACACTCTACTACTCTACACTCTACTACTTACACTCTACACTCTACTACTCTACACTCTACTACTTTACACTCTACTACTACTCTACTACTCTACTACTTACACTCTACTACTTTACACTCTACTACTTTACACTCTACTTTACTTCTACACTCTACTACTCTACTACACTACACTCTACACTCTCTACTACTTACTACTACACTCTACACTCTACTACTCTACACTTACTACACTCTACACTCTACTACTTTACACTCTACTACTTACACTCTACTACTTACACTCTACTACTTTACACTCTACTACTTACACTTACTACTTACACTCTACTACTCTACACTACTACTACTTTTACTACTTTACACTCTCTACTACTTACACTTACTACTTTTACACTCTACTACTTACTCTACCACTACACTTCTACACTCTACACTTACTACTTTTCTACACTTACACTCTACTACTTTACACTCTACTACTTACACTCTACACTACTACTACACTACTTTACACTCTACTACTCTACACTTTACTACTACTTACACTTACACTCTACTACTTCTACACTCTACTACTTACTACTACACTTACACTCTACTTTACACTTACTACTACTTTACACTACTACTACACTACTCTACACTCTACTACTTCTACTACTACACTCTACTACTTACACTTACACTTACACTCTACATTTCTACTACACTTACTACTTACACTCTACTACTTTACACTCTACTTACACTTACACTCTACTCTACACTCTACTACTCTACACTCTACTACTTTACACTCTACTACTTACTACTACACTTTTACACTTACTACTTACTACTTTACACTACTACTACACTACTACTACACTACTACTTACACTCTACACTACCACTACTACTTACACTCTACTACTACACCCTACTCTACACTCTACTACTTCTACACTCACTACTACAACTCTACTACTTACTACTACACTCTACTACTACACTCTACACTACACTACTACACTACTACACTACTACTACTTCTACACTCTACTACTTCTACTTTACACTTACTACTTACCACTTACACTCTACACTACACTCTACACTTTACACTACTACTTACTTCTACTCTACACTACTACTTACAACTTACACTTCTACACTACTTACACTCTACTACTACACTACTATACACTCTACTACTACTCTACTTTACACTACTACTTTACACTCTACTACTCTACTACTTACACTCTACTACTCACTCCTACTACTTACTACTACACTCTACACTCTACCTACTCTACACTCTACTACTCTACACTCTACTACACTCTACTACTACACTCTACACTCTACTACACTCTACTACTTACACTCTCTACTACTCTACACTACTCTACACTCTACACTTACTCTACTTCTACACTCTACACTCTACTACTTACACTCTACTACTTACACTCTACTACTTCTACACTCTACTACTTACTACACTCTACTACTACACTCTACTACTTACACTACTTACTACTCTACTACTACTACACTACCACTCTACTACTACTACTCTACTACTCTACACTCTACTATTTCTACACTTCTACTACTTACACTCTACTACTCTACACTACTACTTACACTTACACTCTACACTCTACTACTTACACTCTACTACTCTACACTCTACTACTACTACACTACTACTTTACTACTCTATTTTCTACTACTCTACACTACTTACACTCTACTACTTACACTCTACTACTTTACACTCTACTACTTACACTCTACTACTCTACTACTCTACACTTTTTACTACTTACACTCTACACTCTACACTCTACTACTACTACTCTACTACTCTACTACTACACTCTACTACTTTACACTCTACTATTCTACTACACTCTACTACTTCTACACTCTACTACACTCTACACTCTACTTACACTCTACTACTTACACTCTACTACTACTCTACACTCTACTACTTACACCTACTACTTTTCTACTACTTACACTCTACTACTCTACACTACATTTACTACACTCTACTACTCTACACTCTACTACTTTACACTACACTCTACTACTTACACTCTACTATTTACACTTACTACTCTACACTCTACTACTCTACTTACACTCTACTACTCTACTTTTACACTCTACTACTTACCACTACTCTACTCTACACTCTACTACTTTACACTCTACTACTTACACTCTACACTCTACTACTCTACTACTCTACTCACTCTACTACTTTACACTCTACTACTTACACTCTACTACTCTACACTCTACTACTCTACACTCTACTACTCTACACTCTACTATCTACACACTCTACTCTACTACTTACTACTACTACTTACTACTCTACACTCTACTACTACTCTACACTCTACTACTACACTACACTCTACTACTCTACACTACTACACTCTACTACTCTACTACACTACTCTACTCTACTACTTTACTCTACACTCTACACTCTACTACTTACACTCTACTACTTACTACTTTTCTACACTCTACACTACTACTTACACTCTACACTACACTCTACTACTTACACTCTACTACTTTACACTCTACTACTTACTACTCTACACTCTACACTTACACTCTACTACTCTACACTCTACTACTCTACACTCTACTACTTTACACTTACTACTTACACTATTTACACTACACTACACTCTACTACTTACACTCTCTACTACTCTACTACTTTACACTCTACTACTCTACACACTACTACTCTACACTCTACTACTACACTTACTACCTCTACACTCTACACTCTACTTACTTTACACTCTACTACTTTACACTCTACTACTTACACTCTACTACTTACACTTTACTACACTCTACTACTCTACACTCTACACTCTACTACTTACACTTACACTCTACTACTCTACACTCTACACTCTACACTTACTACTTACACTCTACTACTTTACACTCTACTACTTCTACACTCTACTACTTACACTCTACTACTCTCTACACTCTACTACACTACTACTCTACTCTACTACTTACACTCTACTACTCTACACTCTACTACTACACTCTACTACTTCTACACTTACACTACTACTTCTACTACTCTACTACTACTCTACACTCTACTACTTTACACTCTACACTCTACACTTACTACTTTACACTCTACTACTTTACACTCTACTACTCTACACTCTACTACTCTACACTTACTACTCTACTACTTACTACTCTACACTCTACACTTACTACTTACACTACTACTTACACTCTACTACTTCTACACTCTACTACTTACACTTACTACTTACACTCTACACTACTACTTTACACTTACTACACTCTACACTTACTACTTCTACACTTACTACTCTACTACTCTACTACTTACACTCTACACTACTACTTTACACTCTACTACTTACTCTACTACTTACACTACTACTACTCTACTACTACACTCTACTACTTTACACTCTACTACTCTACACTCTACTACTACACTCTACACTCTACTACTCTACACTCTACTACTTTACACTCTACTACTCTACACTCTACACTCTACTACTTTACACTTACTACTACACTTTACACTCTACTACTTCTACACTCTACTACTTCTACTTACACTCTACACTCTACACTCTACTACTCTACACTCTATTTACTACTTTACACTCTACTTTTACACTCTACTACTTTACACTTACTACTACTCTACACTCTACTTCTACACTACTACTACACTCTACTACTCTACACTCTACTACTTTACACTCTACTCTACTACTCTACACTCTACTACTTCTACACTCTACTACACTCTACTACTTCTACACTCTACACTCTACACTCTACTACTCTACACTACTACTCTACTACTCTACACTACACTCTACACTCTACACTCTACACTCTACACTACATTTTACACTCTACTACACTCTACACTCTACTCATACTACTTACACTACTTACACTTACTACACTCTACTACTCTACACTACTACTTACACTCTACACTTACACTACTTACACTCTACTACTCTACACTCTACTACTCTACACTCTACTACTCTACACTCTACTACTTCTACACTCTACTACTACTTCTACTCACTCTACTACTCTACACGCTCTACTACTTACACTCTACTACTACTACTTACACTTACTCTACACTCTACTACTTTTACACCTACTACTTACTACTTACTACTCTACACTCTACTACTTCTACACTCTACTACTTCTACTTACTACTTTTACTACTCTACACTCTACTACTTTACACTCTACACTTACTACTCTACACTCTACTACTTTCTACACTCTTACTTTACACTCTACTACTCTACCACTCTACTACTCTACACTCTACTACTCTTACTACTTACACTCTACTACTTACACTTCTACTACTTACATTTCTACTACTCTACTTACTCTACTTTACTACTCTACACTCTACACTCTACTACTCTACAACTTTACTCTACTTTACACTTACTACTTTACACTCTACTACTTACACTCTACTACTCTACCACTACTACTACTACTCTACACTCTACTACTCTACACTCTACTACTCTACACTCTACTACTCTACCACTACTACTTTACACTCTACTACTCTACACTCTACTACTCTACACTCACTCTACTACACTACTACTCTACACTCTACTACTACTACACTACTACTACACTCTACACTCTACTACTCTACTACTCTACACTCTACTACTACACTCTACTACTCTACACTACTACTTACACTCTACTACTACTACACTCTACTACTTACACTTACACTCTACTACTCTACACTCTACTACTCTACACTTTACACCTACCACTTACACTCTACTACTACACTCTACACTTACACTACACTCTACACTCTACTACTCTACACTCCTACTTTACTCTACTACTCTACTACTACTTACACTCTACTACTTCTACACTTACTACTCTACTACCACTCTACACTCTACTACTACACTACTCTACACTCTACTACTTTACACTCACTCTACACTCTACTACTTACACTTTCTACTACTACTTACACTACTACTACTACACTCTACTACTTACACTCTACTACTCTACTCTACTACACTCTACACTCTACTACTACTACACTCTACTACTCTACACTACTACTACACTCTACTACTCTACACTCTACTACTACACTCTACACTTCTACTACTTACACTCTACTACTTTACACTCTACTACTTTACACTCTACTACTCTACACTCTACTACTTACACTCTACTACTACTCTACACTCTACTACTACTACCACTACTTTACACTCTACTACTCTACACTTACATTACTTTACACTTACTACTTTTACTACTTACACTTACTACTTACTACACTACTACTTACTCTACCACTTACTACTCTACACTCTACTACTTCTACACTCTACCACTACTTTACACTCTACTACTCTACACTCTACTACTCTACACTACTACTTTACACTCTACACTCTACTACTCTACACTCTACTACTACACTACTACTTACACTACTCTACTACTCTACACTCTACTACTTTACACTCTACTACTTACACTCTACTACTCTACACTCTACTACTTACACTCTACTACTTTACACTACTACTCTACACTCTACACTACTACTACTTACACACTACTACTACACTCTACTACTACACTCTACACTCTACTACTTTACACTCTACTACTCTACACTCTACTACTCTACACTCTACTCTACTACTTACACTCTACTACTCTACACTCTACACTACTACTACACTCTACTACTCTACACTCTACACTACTACTTCTACACTCTACTACTTACTACTACACTCTACACTCTACTACTCTACACTACTCTACTTACACTCTACTACTACTACACTCTACTACTTACACTCTACACTCTACTACTTACACTCTACTACTTCTACACTCTACACTTACACTCTACACTCACTACTACTTACACTACACTACACTCTACTACTCTACTACACTACTCTACTACTCTACACTACTTTACACTCTCTACTTTACACTTACTACTACTCTACACTCTACTACTTACACTCTACACTACTTACACTCTACTACTTTACACTCTACTATTTCTACTACTTTACACTCTACTACTCTTCTACACTCTACTACTCTACACTCTACTACTTACACTCTACTACTACACTACTACTCTACACTCTACACTCTACTACTTCTACACTCTACTACTTACACTCTACTACTCTACACTCTACTACTCTACACTTCTACTACTCTACACTCTACTACTCTACACTCTACACTCTACTACTACACTCTACTACTCTACACTCTACTACTACACTCTACACTACACTCTACTACTACACTCTACTACTACACTACTACACTCTACACTCTACACTCTACTACTACTTTACACTCTACTACTACACTCTACTACTTTACACTCTACTACTTTACACTACTACTTACACTTCTACACTCTACACTACTCTACACTCTACACTCTACTACTCTACACTCTACTACTCTACACTACACTACTACTTACACTCTATCTACTACTCTACACTCTACTACTACTCTACTACTACTCTACACTACACTACTACTACACTCTACACTCTACACTACTACTTTACACTCTACTACTACTCTACACTCTTACTCTACACTCTACACTCTACACTACTACTACTTTACACTCTACTACTCTACACTCTACTACTTTACACTCTACACTCTACTACTCTACACTCTACTTCTACCACTTCTACTACTTACACTCTACTACTTTACACTCTACTACTCTACACTCTACTACTCTACACTCTACTACTACACTCTACTACTACACTCTACTACTCTACACTACACTCTACTACTTTACACTCTACTACTACACTTTACACTCTACTACTTACTACTACTCTACACTACTACTCTACACTCTACTACTCTACACTCTACTACTTCTACACTCTACTACTCTACACTCTACTACTCTACACTCTACTACTTACTACACTCTACACTCTACACTCTACTACTCTACACTCTACTACTTACACTCTACACTCTACTACTTCTACACTCTACTACTTTACACTCTACTACTTACACTACTACTTACTACACTCTACTACTCTACACTCTACTACTACACTACACTCTACTACCTACACTCTACTACTCTACACTCTACTACTCTACTACTCTACACTCTACTACTTACACTCTACTACTTTACACTCTACTACTCTACACTCTACTACTACTCTACACTCTACTACTCTACACTCTACACTCTACACTCTACTACTCTACACTCTACTACTTACACTCTACTACTCTACACTTACTACTCTACACTCTACTACTTTACACTCTACTACTCTACACTCTACTACTTACCTCTACACTCTACAACTTTACACTCTACACTTCTACACTACAACTACACTCTACACTCTACTACTTCTACACCTACTACTTTACACTCTACTCTAACTTTACACTCTACTACTTACACTCTACTACTACACTTACACTCTACTACTTTTACACTCTACTACTCTACTACTCTACACTTACACTCTACACTCTACTACTTTACACTCTACTACTTACACTTACTACTTACACTCTACTACTTACACTCTACTACTTCTACACTACTACTCTACACTCTACTACTCTACACTCTACTACTTACTACACTACACTACTACTACTCTACACTCTACTACTTCTACACTTACTACTCTACACTCTACACTCTACTACTCTACACTCTACTACACTCTACCACTCTACTACTACTCTACACTCTACTACACTTTACACTCTACACCTACACTTACTACTCTACTACTACTACACTCTACTACTCTACACTTACACTACTTCTACACTCTACTACTTACTACACTTACTACTACTCTTACACTCTACTACTTACACTCTACTACTCTACTACACTCTACTACTCTACACTCTACTCTACTACTTACACTACTACTTTACACTCTCTACTACTTTACACTCTACTACTCTACACTCTACTACTTACACTCTACTACTTTACACTCTACTACTTACACTCTACTACTTTACACTACTACTACACTCTACTACTCTACACTCTACTACTTCTACACTCTACTACTCTACACTCTACTACTACTCTACACTCTACTACTTTACACTCTACTACTCTACACTCTACTACTTCTACACTCTACTACTACTTTACACTCTACTACTCTACACTCTACTACTTCTACTACTCTACACTACTACTACTACTACTCTACACTCTACTACTACTACTTTACACTCTACTACTTTACACTACTACTACACTACTACTACACTCTACTCTCTACACTCTACTACTTTTACACTCTACTACTTCTACACTCTACTACTCTACACTCTACTACTTCTACTACTTACACTACTACTTTACACTCTACACTCTACACTCTACTACTCTACACTCTACTACTTTACACTCTACTACTCTACCTACTACTCTACACTTTACTCTACACTCTACTACTCTACTACTCTACACTCTACACTCTACTTCTACACTCTACTACTTACACTTACTACACTCTACTATTTTACTCTACTACTTTACACTTTACTACTCTACACTCTACTACTCTACTACTTTACACTCTACTACTCTACACTCTATTTACTCTACTACTTTACATTCTACTACTTATTTACACTCTACTACTCTACACTCTACTACACTTTACACTCTACTACTCTCTACACTCTACTACTTTACACTCTACTACTTACACTCTACTACTTTACACTCTACTACTCTACACTCTACTACTTCTACACTCTACTACTCTACACTCTACTACTCTACACTACACTCTACTACTCTACACTCTACTACTCTACACTCTACTACTCTACTACTCTACTACTCTACACTCTACTACTACTCTACACTCTACTACTCTACACTCTACACTCTACTACTTCACACTCTACACTCTACTACTCTACACTCTACTACTTACTACACTCTACTACTCTACACTCTACTACTTTACACTCTACTACTTTACACTCTACTACTCTACACTCTACTACTCTACACTCTACTACTTTACACTCTACTACTTCTACACTACTACTCTACACTCTACAACTACTACTACTCTACACTCTACTACTTTTACTCTACACTTTACACTCTACTACTTTACACTCTACTACTCTACACTCTACTTTACTCTACTACTTTACACTCTACTACTCTACACTCTACTACTCTACACTCTACTACTCTACACTCTACTACTCTACACTCTACTACTTCTACACTCTACTACTACTACTTACACTCTACACTCTACACTCTACTACTTCTACACTCTACTACTTTACACTCTACTACTCTACACTCTACAACTTTACACTACTACTACTTACTTTTTACACTCTACTACTCTACACTCTACTACTCTACACTCTACTACTAAACTCTACCACTCTACACTCTACTACTCTACTACTCTACACTCTACTACTTCTACACTCTACTACTTCTACACTCTACTACTCTACACTCTACACTCTACTACACTCTACTACTCTACACTCTACTACTTACACTCTACTACTTCTACACTCTACTACTTACACTCTACACTCTACTACTCTACACTCTACACTCTACTACTCTACACTCTACACTCTACTACTTTACACTCTACTACTCTACACTCTACTACTCTACACTCTACTACTCTACACTCTACACTCTACTACTCTACACTCTACTACTCTACACTCTACTACTCTACCACTCTACACTCTACTACTCTACACTCTACTACTCTACACTCTACTACTCTACACTCTACTACTCTACACTCTACTACTCTACACTCTACTACTCTTACTACTCTACACTCTACACTCTACTACTCTACACTACTCTACACTCTACATTACTACTCTACTACTCTACACTCTACTACTCTACTACTCTACACTCTACTACTCTACACTCTACTACTCTACACTCTACTACTCTACACTCTACACTCTACACTCTACACTCTACTACTTTACACTCTACTACTCTACACCTACTACACTCTACTACTCTACACTCTACTACTCTACACTCTACTACTCTACAATTTACACTCTACTACTCTACACTCTACTACTTTACACTCTACTACTTTACACTCTACTACTCTACACTCTACTACTCTACACTCTACTACTTTACACTCTACTACTCTACACTCTACTACTCTACACTACTACTTTACACTCTACACTTACACTACTACTTACACTCTACTACTCTACACTCTACTACTTACACTCTACTACTCTACACTACTACTCTACACTTCTACACTCTACTACTCTACACTCTACTACTCTACACTCTACTACTTTCTACACTCTACTACTCTACACTCTACTACTTTACACTCATTACTACTTACACTCTAACTCACTCTACTACTCTACACTCTACTACTTCTACATCTCACTCTACTACTTTCTACACTCTACTACTCTACACTCTACTACTTTACACTCTACTACTTTACACTCTACTCTACTACTCTACCACTCTACTACTCTACACTCTACTACTCTACACTTACTACTCTACACTCTACTACTTACTACTTACACTCTACACTCTACACTCTACACTCTACTACTCTACACTCTACTACTTTTACACTCTACTACTACACTCTACTACTCTACACTCTACTACTTTACACTCTACTACTCTGCTATCTACACTTACACTACACTCTACTACTTTACACTCTACTACTCTACACTCTACTACTTCTTACACTTCTACACTCTACTACTACACTCTACTACTTACACTCTACTACTCTACACTACTACTTACACTCTACTACTTTACACTACTTTTACACTCTACACTCACTACTCTACACTCTACACTCTACTACTTTACACTCTACTACTCTACACTCTACACTACTACTCTACAACTCTACACTACTTCTACACTCTACTACTTCTACACTCTACTACTCTACACACTCTACTACACTCTCTACACTCTACTACTCTACACTCTACTACTTACACTCTACTACTCTACACTCTACTACTCTACACTACTACTACTCTACACTCTACTACTCTACACTCTACACTCTCTACTACTCTACTACTTACACTACTACTCTACACTCTACACTTACTACTCTACACTCTACACTCTACTACTTACACTCTACACTCTACACTCTACTACTCTCTACTACTCTACTACACTCTACACTCTACTACTCTACACTCTACTACTCCTACTACTTCACCTCTACACTCTACTACTCTACACTCTACTACTCTACACTACCTCTACTACTCTACACTCTACTACTCTACTACTCTACTACTCTACACTCTACTACTACTACTCTACACTCTACTACTTTACACTCTACTACTCTACACTCTACTACTCTACACTCTACTACTCTACACTCTACTACTCTACACTCTACTACTCTACACTCTACTACTCTACTACTCTACTACTCTACACTCTACTACTCTACACTCTACTACTTTACACTCTACTACTCTACACTCTACTACTCTACACTCTACTACTTTACACTCTACTACTCTACACTCTACTACTCTACACTCTACTACTACTCTACTACTCTACACTCTACTACTTTACACTCTACTACTCTACACTCTACACTCTACTACTCTACACTCTACTACTCTACACTCTACTACTCTACACTCTACTACTCTACACTCTACTACTACTCTACTACTTACACTCTACTACTCTACACTCTACTACTCTACACTCTACTACTTACACTCTACTACTACTTCTACACTCTACTACTTTTACTACTACTACACTTACACTACACTACTACTTTACACTCTACTACTCTACACTCTACTACTTCTACTACACTCTACTACTTTACACTCTACTACTTTACACTCTACTACTTTACACTCTACTACTACTACTACTCTACTACTCTACACTCTACTACTCTACACTACTACTACTACTCTACTACTTTACACTCTACTACTCTACACTTCTACTACTCTACTACTCTACTACTCTACACTCTACTACTCTACACTCTACTACTCTACACTCTACTACTTACACTCTACTACTCTACACTCTACTACTCTACACTCTATTTACATTCTCTACACTCTACTACTCTACACTACTACTACACTCTACACTCTACTACTCTACACTCTACTACTCTACACTCTACTACTCTACACTCTACTACTACTACACTCTACTACTCTACTACTCTACACTCTACTACTCTACACTCTACTACTTACACTCTACTACTCTACACTTACTACTTTACACTCTACACTCTACTACTCTACACTCTACACTACTCTACTCTACTACACTCTACTACTCTACACTCTACTACTCTACACTCTACACTCTACTACTCTACACTCTACTACTTACACTCTACTACTCTACACTACTACTACACTTTCTACACTCTACTACTCTACACTCTACTACTTACACTCTACACTCTACTACTCTTACACTCTACTACTTTACACTCTACTACTCTACACTTACTACTCTACACTACTACTTTACACTCTACTACTCTCTACACTCTTACTCTACACTTACACTCTACTACTTTACACTCTACTACTTCTACACTCTACTACTCTACACTCTACACTCTACACTCTACTACTTCTACACTCTACTACTTTACACTCTACTACTCTACTACTCTACACTCTACTACTCTACACTCTACTACTCTACACTCTACTACTTTACACTCTACTACTCTACACTCTACTACTCTACACTCTACTACTCTACTACTCTACACTTACTACTACACTCTACTACTTTACACTCTACTACTTCTACACTCTACTACACTCTACTACTTTACACTTACTACTCTACACTCTACTACTCTACACTCTACACTCTACTTACTCTACTACTTCTACACTCTACTACTTACACTTTACTACTACTACTCTACACTCTACACTACTACACTTACACTCTACTACTTTACACTACTCTACTACTTTACACTCTACTACTACTTTACACTCTACTACTTACACTCTACTACTCTACACTCTACTACTCTACACTCTACACTCTACACTCTACTACTCTACACTCTACACTCTACTACTCTACACTCTACTACTTTACACTCTACTACTCTACACTCTACTACTCTACACTCTACTACTCTACACTCTACTACTCTACACTCTACAACTTTACACTCTACTACTCTACACTCTACACTCTACTACTTTACACTCTACTACTCTACACTCTACTACTCTACACTCTACTACTCTACACTACACTCTACTTTTACACTCTACTACTTTACACTCTACACTCTACACTCTACTACTCTACACTCTACACTCTACACTCTACTACTCTACACTCTACTACTCTACACTCTACTACTCTACACTCTACTACTCTACACTCTACTACACTCTACTACTCTACACTCTACTACTCTACACTCTACTACTCTACACTCTACTACTCTACTACTATTCTACACTCTACACTACTTTACACTCTACTACTTACACTCTACACTCTACTACTACTCTACACTCTACTACTTTACACTCTACTACTCTACACTCTACTACTTTACACTCTACTACTTTACACTCTACTACTCTACTCTACTACTTCTACACTCTACACTCTACTACTTTACACTCTACTACTTTACACTCTACTACTCTACACTCTACTACTCTACACTCTACTACTTACTACTACACTCTACTACTCTACACTCTACTACTCTACTCTACTACTTCTACACTCTACTACTCTACACTCTACACTTCTACACTCTACTACTCTACACTCTACTACTACAACTACTCTACTACTCTACACTCTACACTCTACACTCTACTACTCTACACTCTACTACTTTACACTCTACTACTTTACACTCACTACTACTCTAACTCTACACTCTACTACTTTACACTACTACTCTACTTACTACTCTACTACTTCTACACTTACTACTCTACACTACAACTACTACACTCTACACTCTACTACTTACACTCTACTACTTTCTACTACTCTACACTCTACTACTTCTACACTCTACTACTACACTCTACTACTCTACCACTCTACTACTCTACACTCTACACTCTACTACTTACACTTTACACTCTACTACTTACACTCTACACTCTACTACTTACACTCTACAACTTACACTCTACTACTTACACTCTACTACTACACTCTACTACTTACACTTTACACTCTACTACTCTACACTCTACTACTCTACACTCTCTACTTTACACTCTACTACTCTACACTCTTACTACTCTACTTTACACTCTACTACTTCTACACTCTACTACTCTACACTCTACACTCTACTACTTCTACACTCTACTACTTTACACTCTACTACTCTACACTCTACACTACTACTTACACTTACTACTCTACACTCTACTACTCTACACTACTACACTCTACTACTACACTACACTCTACTACTTTTACACTCTTACTTTACACTCTACTACTCTACACTCTACTACTTACACTCTACTACTCTACACTACTACTTACACTACTACTTTACTACTTTACACTACTACTCTACACTACTACACTCTACTACTCTACACTACTTTACACTCTACTACTCTACACTCTACTACTTACACTCTACTTTCTACTCTACACTTCTACTCTACTTTACACTCTACTACTTCTACACTCTACTACTCTACACTCTACACTCTACTACTCTACACTCTACTACTCTACACTCTACTACTCTACACGCCTCCTCTACTACTCTACACTCTACTACTCTACACTACTATTCTACACTCTACTCTACTACTTACACTCTACTACTTTACACTCTACTACTACTCTACACTCTACTACTTCTACACTCTACACTCTACTACTACTTACACTCTACTACTCTACACTCTACTACTCTACTACTCTACACTCTACTACTTTACACTCTACTACTCTACACTCTCTACTACTCTACACTCTACTACTCTACACTACTACTCTACAACTTTACACTCTACACTCTACTACTCTACACTCTACACTCTACACTCTACTACTACACTCTACACTACTACTCTACACTCTACTACTCTACACTCTACTACTCTACACTCTACTACTCTACACTCTACTCTACACTCTACTACTTCTACACTCTACTACTTACTACTACTACTACACTCTACTACTTCTCTACTCTACACTCTACTACTCTACACTTTACTACTCTACTACTCTACTACTTTACACTCTACTACTTACACTCTACTACTACACTCTACACTCTACTCTCTACACTCTACCACTTACTACTACTCTACTACTCTACTACTCTACACTCTACTACTTACACTACTACTCTAACTACACTCTACTACTCTACACTACTACTACTCTACTACTCTACAACTCTACACTCTACTACTCTACACTTACTACTACACTACTACACTCTACTACTTACACACTCTACACTCTACTACTTCTTTACACTCTACTACTACACTCTACTACTTCTACACTCTACTACTCTACCACTCTACTACACTACACTCTACTACTCTACACTCTACTACTCTACACTCTACTACTTTACACTCTACTACTACTCTACACTTACTACACTCTACTACTCTACACTCTACACTCTACTACTCTACACTCTACTACTTTACACTCTACTACTTACACTCTACACTCTACATTTCTACTCTACACTCTACTACTTCTCTACTACTTCTACACTCTACCACTCTACACTTTCTACTACTCTACCTACTCTACTACTTTTACACTCTACTACTACTACTCTACACTCTACTACTACTCTACACTCTACTACTCTACCTCTACTACTCTACACTCTACTACTTTACACTCTACTACTCTACACTCTACTACTCTACACTTTACACTTTACTATTTTACACTCTACACTCTACTCTACACTCTACTACTCACTTCTACACTCTACTACTCTACACTCTACTACTTTACACTCTACTACTCTACACTCTACACTCTACTACTCTACACTCTACTACTCTACACTCTACACTCTACTACTCTACACTCTACTACTCTACCACTCTACTACTACTCTACACTCTACTACTCTACACTCTACTACTCTACACTCTACTACTTTACACTCTACTACTTTACACTCTACTACTCTACACTCTACTACTCTACACTCTACACTCTACTACTTTACACTCTACTACTTTACACTCTACTACTCTACACTCTACTACTCTACACTCTACTACTTCTACACTCTACTACTCTACACTCTACTACTCTACACTCTACTACTCTACCACTCTACTACTCTACACTACTACTCTACACTCTACTACTCTACACTCTACTACTCTACACTCTACTACTTTACACTCTACACTCTACACTCTACTACTCTACACTCTACTACTTCTACACTCTACACTCTACACTCTACTACTTCTACACTCTACTACTTACACTCTACTACTCTACTACTCTACACTCTACTACTTTACACTCTACTACTACTCTACTACTCTACACTCTACTACTCTACACTCTACTACTCTACACTCTACACTCTACTACTCTACACTCTACTACTCTACACTCTACTACTTTACACTCTACTACTTTACACTCTACTACTCTACACTCTACTACTCTACACTCTACTACTCTACTACTCTACACTCTACTATCTACACTCTACTACTCCTACACTCTACACTACACTCTACTAATCTACCACTCTACTACTCTACACTCTACTACTTACACTCTACACTCCTACTACTCTACTACTCTACTACTCTACTCTACAACTACTCTACAACTTACTCTACACTCTACACTCTACTACTCTACACTCTACTACTCTACACTACTCACTTCTACTACTCTACACTCTACTACTCTACCTCTACTACTACTCTACTACTTTACACTCTACTACTCTACACTCTACTACTCTACCACTCTACTACTTCTACACTCTACACTCTACACTACTACTCTACACTCTACACTTTACACTACTACTTCTACACTCTCTACTACACTCTACTACTCTACACTCTACTACTTACACTCTACTTTTTTACACTCTACTACTCTACACTACTACTCTACACTCTACACTCTACTACTCTACACTCTACACTCTACACTCTACAACTCTACACTACACTTACTACTTTACACTCTACTACTTTACACTCTACTACTTCTACACCTACTACTCTACTACTCTACACTCTACACTCTACTACCTACTACTACTACTCTACTCTACTACTCTACACTCTACTACTCTACACTCTACACTCTACTACTCTACACTCTACTACTTTACACTCTACTACTCTACACTACTACTTACACTCTACTACTCTCTACACTACTACTACTCTACTACTTTACACTCTACACTCTACACTCTACTACTTTCTACACTCTACTACTTTACACTCTACTACTTTACACTCTACTACTACACTCTACACTCTACTACTTACTACTACTTCTACACTCTACTACTCTACACTCTACTACTTCTACACTCTACTACTCTACACTCTACTACTCTACACTCTACTACTCTACACTACTACTACTCTACACTCTACACTCTACTTTACACTCTACTACACTCTACTACTCTACACTCTACTTCTACACTCTACTACTTTACACTCTACTACTTACACTTACTACTTACACTACTACTCTACACTCTACTACTCTACACTCTACACTCTACACTCTACTACTCTACACTCTACTACTACTACTACTCTACACTATACTACTCTACACTCTACTACTTCTACACTCTACACTTCTACACTCTACTACTCTACACTCTACTACTCTACACTCTACTACTCTACCTCTACTACTTACCTCTACTACACTTACACTCTACACTCTACACTCTACTACTACACTCTACTACTCTACACTCTACTACACTTACACTTCTACTACTCTACTACTCTACACTCTACACTCTACTACTCTACTACACTCTACTACTCTACTACACTACTTTACACTCTACTACTCTACACTCTACTACTCTACTACTTACTACTTACATTCTACACTTTACACTCTACTACACTTTACACTTACTACTACTTTACACTCTACACTTCTACACTCTACACTCTACTACTCTACTACTCTACACTCTACTACTCTACACTCTACTACTTCTACACTCTACACTCTACTACTCTACACTCTACTACTACTACTCTACACTCTACTACTCTACACTCTACTACTCTACACTTCTACACTCTACACTTACTACTCTACACTCTACTACTTCTACAACTTTACACTCTACTACTCTACTACACTCTACTACTCTACTACTCTACTACTTACACTCTACTACTCTACACTACACTACTACTCTACTACTCTACACTCTACTACTTTACACTCTACTACTCTACACTCTACTACTCTCTCTACACTCTACTACTCTACACTCTACACTTACACTCTACTACTCTACACTCTACTACTCTACTACTTCTACACAACTTTACACTCTACTACTTCTACACTCTACTTACACTTCTACACTCTACTACTTTACACTTTCTACTACTACTTACACTCTACTACTACACTACTACTTACACTACTACTTTACACTCTACACTCTACACTCTACTACTACACTTCTACTTACACTCTACTACTTCTACAACTTACACTCTACTACTCTACACTCTACTACTTATTTTTTCTACTACTTACTACACTACACTACTACTTTACACTTACACTCTACACTCTACACACACTACTTACACCTACTACTTTTACACTCTACTACTTTACACTCTACACTACACTCTACACTACTACTACACTCTACTACTTTACACTCTACTACTCTACACTTACATACTCTACACTCTACTACTCTACACTCTACTACTTACACTCTACTACTTACCACTACTACTACACTACACTCTACACTACTACTACACCACTCTACACTCTACTACTTTACACTCTACTACTTACACTCTACTACTTCTACACTACTACTACTTACATTCTACACTCTACTACTTACACTACTACTACTTACACTCTACTACTCTACACTCTACTACTACACTACACTCTACACTACTCTACACTCTACACTACTACTCTACACTCTACTACACTTTACACTCTACTACTCTACACTCTACTACTCTACACTCTACTACTCTACTACTCTACACTCTACTACCTACACTACTACTTTACACTTCTACTACTCTACACTCTACTACTCTACACTCTACACTCTACTACTTACACTCTACTACTCTACACTTCTACTATTTTACACTCTACACTCTACACTCTACTACTACACTCTACTACTCTACACTCTACTACTCTACACTCTACCACTCTACTAACTCTACACTCTACTACTCTACACTCTACTACTCCACTCTACTACTCTACACTCTACTACTCTACACTCACTATTACTCTACACTCTACTACACTCTACTACTCTACACTCTACTACTCTACACTCTACTCTACACTCTACTACTCTACTACTCTACACTCTACTACTACTCTACACTCTACTACTCTACACTCTACTACTCTACACTCTACTACTCTACTACTCTACACTACTTTACACTACTTCTACACTCTACTACTCTACACTCTACTACTCTACTACTCTACTACTTCTACACTCTACTACTTTACACTCTACTTACACTCTACTACTCTACACTACACTCTCTACTACTCTACTACTTTACACTCTACTACTCTACACTCTACTACTCTACACTCTACTACTTACACTCTACTACTCTACACTCTACTACTCTACACTCTACTACTCTACTACACTACTACTACACTCTACTACTCTACACTCTACTACTTACCTACACTCTACACTCTACACTACTACTTACACTCTACTACTCTACACTCTACTACTCTACCACTCTACTACTCTACACTCTACTACTCTACACTCTACTACTCTACACTCTACTACTCTACCACTCTACTACTCTACACTCTACTACTTCTACACTCTACTTTTTCTACACTCTACTACTACACTCTACTACTACACTCTACTACTCTACACTCTACTACTCTACACTCTACTACTCTACTACACAACTACAACTACACTCTACTACTCTACACTCTACTACTACACTCTACTACTCTACACTCTACACTCTACACTACTACTCTACACTCTACTACTCTACTACTCTACACTCTACTACTCTACACTCTACTACTAACTCTACACCTCTACTACTCTACACTCTACTACTCTACACTCTACTACTTTACACTCTACTACTCTACACTCTACTACTCTACACTCTACTACTTACACTCTACTACTTCTACACTCTACTACTCTACACTCTACCACTCTACTACTTTACACTCTACACTCTACACTCTACTACACTCTACTACTTTACACTCTACTACTACACTCTACACTCTACACTTCTACACTCTACTACTCTACACTCTACTTACACTCTACTACTCTACACTTCTACACTACTACTCTACACTCTACTACTCTACACTCTACACTCTACACTCTACACTCTACTACTTACTACTCTACACTTTTACTACTTTACACTCTACTACTCTACACTTTACTCTACACTCTACTACTCTACACTCTACTACTACTTACACTACTACTACTTACACTCTACATCTACACTCTACTACTCTACACTCTACTCTACTACTCTACTCTACTACTCTACTCTACACTCTACTACTCTACACTCTACACTTTACACTCTACACTCTACTACTTCTACACTCTTACTCTACTACTCTACACTCTACTACTCTACACTCTACTACTTTACACTACTACTACTCTACACTACTACTCTACACTCTACACTTTCTACTACTCTACACTCTACTACTTTACACTCTACTACTCTACCACTCTACTACTCTACACTCTACTACTCTACTCTACTACTACTACACTCTACTACACTACACTCTACTACTCTACACTCTCTACTACTACTACTTACTACTTTACACTCTACTACTCTTCTACTACTCTACTACTACTCTACTACTCTACACTCTACTACTCTACACTACACTCTACTTCTACACTCTACTACTCTACACTCTACTACTACTCTACACTCTACTACTCTACACTTCTACTACTCTACACTCTACTACTCTACACTCTACTACTTTACACTCTACTACTCTACACTCTACTACTACTCTACACTCTACTACTCTACTTCTACACTCTACTACTCTACACTCTACTACTCTACACTCTACTACTCTACACTCTACTACTCTACACTCTACACTACTACTTTACACTCTACACTTCTACACTCTACACTCTACTACTCTACACTCTACTACTTTACACCTCTACTCTACTACTCTACACTCTACTACTACACTACTACTACACTCTACTACTCTACACTCTACTACTCTACACTCTACTACTTACTACACTCTACTACTACTCTACACTCTACTACTCCTACACTACTACTACTCTACACTCTACTACTCTACACTCTACTACTTTACACTCTACTACTCTACACTACTAACTTTACACTCTACTACTCTACACTCTACTACTTACACTCTACACTCTACTACTCTACTACTTACACTCTACTACTCTACTACTCTACACTCTACTACTCTACTACTCTACTACTCTACTACTACTCTACACTCTACTACTTTACACTCTACTACTCTACACTCTACTACTACTCTACACTCTACTACTCTACTACTCTACTACTCTACACTCTACACTCTACTACTCTACACTCTACTACTCTACACTCTACTACTCTACACTCTACTACTCTACACTCTACTACTCTACACTCTACACTCTACTACTCTACACTCTACTCTACTACTCTACTACTCTACACTCTACTACTTTACACTCTACTACTCTACACTCTACTACTCTACACTCTACTACTACACTCTACTACTCTACACTCTACACTCTACTACTTTACACTCTACTACTTTACACTCTACTACTCTACACTCTACTACTCTACACTCTACACTCTACTACTCTACACTCTACTACTCTACACTCTACTACTCTACACTCTACTACTCTACCACTCTACTACTCTACACTCTACTACTCTACACTCTACTACTCTACACTCTACTACTCTACTACTCTACACTCTACTACTCTACCACTCTACTACTCTACACTCTACCACTCTACTACTCTACACTCTACTACTCTACACTCTACTACTCTACACTCTACTACTCTACACTCTATCTACTCTACACTCTACTACTTCTACACTCTACTACTTACTCTACTACTCTACACCTACTACTTCTACACTTCTACACTCTACTACTACTTTACTCTACTACTCTACTACTCTACACTCTACTACTACTACTACACTCTACTACTCTACACTCTACTACTTCTACACTCTACTACTCTACACTCTACACTCTACACTCTACTCTACTACTCTACTACTCTACTACTACTACTCTACACTCTACACTCTACTACTCTACACTCTACACTCTACTCTACTACTCTACACTCTACTACTCTACACTCTACTACTCTACACTCTACTACTCTACACTCTACCACTCTACACTCTACTACTCTACCACTCTACTACTTTACACTCTACTACTCTACACTCTACTACTTTACACTCTACTACTCTACACTCTACTACTCTACTACTCTACACTCTACTACTCTACACTCTACTACTCTACACTCTACTACTCTACACTCTACTACCTCCTACTACTCTACACTCTACTACTCTACACTCTACTACTCTACACTCTACACTCTACTACTCTACACTCTACAACTCTACACTCTACTACTCTACACTCTACTACTCTACACTCTACACTCTACACTCTACACTCTACTACTCTACTACTCTACACTCTACTACTACACTCTACTACTCTACACTCTACTCTACTACTCTACACTCTACTACTCTACACTCTACTACTCTACTACTCTACACTCTACTACTCTACTACTCTACACTCTACACTACTTCTACACTCTACTACTCTACACTCTACTACTTACACTCTACTACACTCTACACTCTACTACTTCTACACCTACTCTACAACTTTACACTCTACTCTACACTCTACTACTCTACACCTCTACTACACTCCCTCTACACTCTACTCTACTACTCTACACTACTACTACTCTACACTCTACACTCTACACTCTACTACTCTACACTCTACACTCTACACTCTACTACACTCTACATTCTACACTCTACTCTACACTCTACTACTCTACACTCTACTTTACTCTCTCTACTACTCTACACTCTACTACTCTTACACTCTACTACTCTACACTCTACTACTTACACTCTACTACTCTACACTCTACTACTCTACACTACTACTCTACTACTCTACACTCTACTCTACTACCACTTACTCTACTCTACACTCTACTACTCTACACTCTACTACTCTACACTCTACTACTCTACACTCTACTACTCTACACTCTACTACTCTACACTACTACTACACTCTACACTCTACTACTCTACACTCTACTACTCTACTACTCTACTACTCTACACTCTACTACTCTACACTCTACTACTCTACACTCTACTACTTTACACTCTACTACTTTACACTCTACTACTCTACACTCTACTACTCTACACTCTACTACTCTACACTCTACTCTCTACTACTACTCTACCACTCTACACTCTACTACACTCTACACTCTACTCTACTCTACTACTACTACTACTCTACACTCTACTCTACTCTACACTCTACACTCTACTACTCTACACTCTACTACTTTACACTCTACTACTCTACACTCTACTACTCTACACTCTACTACTCTACACTCTACTACTCTACTCTACTACTCTACACTCTACTACTCTACACTCTACTACTCTACACTCTACTACTCTACACTCTACTACTCTACACTCTACTACTACTCTACTACTCTACACTCTACTACTCTACACTCTACACTCTACTACTCTACACTCTACTACTACACTACTCTCTACACTCTACTACTCTACACTCTACACTCTACTACTCTACTCTACTACTCTACACTCTACTACTCTACACTCTACAACTCTACACTCTACTACTCTACACTCTACACTCTACACTCTACTACTTTACACTCTACTACTCTACACTCTACTACTCTACACTCTACTACTTCTACACTCTACACTCTACTACTCTACTCTACAACTTTACACTCTACTACTCTACTACTCTACACTCTACACTCTACTACTCTACACTCTACACTCTACTACTCTACACTCTACTACTCTACACTCTACTACTCTACACTCTACTACTCTACACTCTACTACTCTACACTCTACTACTCTACACTCTACTACTCTACACTCTACTACTCTACACTCTACTACTCTACCACTCTACTATTCTACACTCTACACTCTACTACTCTACACTCTACTACTCTACTACTCTACACTCTACTACTCTACACTCTACTACTCTACACTCTCTACTACTCTACTTTACACTCTACACTCTACTACTCTACACTCTCTACTCTACACTCTACTACTCTACTACTTCTACACTCTACTACTCTACACTCTACTACTCTACACTCTACTACTACTCTACCACTCTACACTCTACACTCTACTACTCTACACTCTACTACTCTACACTCTACTACTCTACACTCTACTACTCTACTACTCTACACTCTACTACTCTACACTCTACTACTCTACACTCTACTACTCTACACTCTACTACTCTACACTCTACTACTCTACACTCTACTACTCTACTACTCTACACTCTACTACTACTACTCTACTCTACTACTCTACACTCTACTACTACTCTACACTCTACTACTACTCTACACTCTACTACTCTACTACTACTCTACACTCTACTACTCTACTACTCTACACTCTACTACTCTACACTCTACACTCTACTACTCTACACTCTACTACTCTACACTCTACTACTCTACACTCTACTACTCTACATTCTACTACTCTACTACTCTACACTCTACTACTTTACACTCTACTACACTCTACTACTCTACACTACTACTACTCTACACTCTACTACTTTACTCTACTCTACTACTCTACACTCTACTACTCTACACTCTACTACTCTACACTCTACTACTCTACACTCTACTACTCTACACTCTACTACTCTACTCTACTACTCTACTACTCTACACTCTACTACTCTACACTCTACTACTCTACACTCTACACTCTACACTCTACTACTCTACACTCTACACTCTACACTCTACTACTACTCTACACTCTACTACTCTACACTCTACTACTCTACACTCTACTACTCTACACTCTACACTCTACACTCTACTACTCTACTACTACACTCTACTACTCTACACTCTACTACTCTACACTCTACCACTCTACTCTACACTCTACTACTCTACACTCTACTACTTTACACTACTACTACTCTACCTACTCTACTACTCTACACTCCACTCTACACTCTACACTCTACTCTACACACTCTACACTCTCTCTACCACTCTACACTCTACACTCTACACTCTACACTCTACTACTCTACTACCACTCTACTCTACTCTACACTCTACTACTCTACACTCTACTACTCTACACTCTACTACTCTACACTCTACTACTACTCTACACTCTACTACTCTACTACTCTACACTCTACTACTTTACACTCTACTACTACTCTACCACTCTACACTCTACTACACTCTACACTCTACTACTCTACTACTCTACACTCTACTACTTTTACACTCTACACTCTACTCTACTACTCTACACTCTACTACTCTACACTCTACTACTCTACCACTCTACTACTCTACACTCTACTACTCTACACTCTCTACTACTCTACACTCTACTACACTCTACCACTCTACACTACTCTACACTACTACTACTACTCTACACTCTACTACTCTACACTACTACTCTACTACTTTACACTCTACTAACTTTACACTCTACTACTCTACACTCTACTACTACACTCTACACTCTACTACTCTACACTCTACTACTCTACACTCTACTACTCTACACTCTACTACTCTACTCTACCACTCTACACTCTACTACTCTACAACTCTACAACCACTCTACCACTCTACTACCTCTACACTCTACTACTCTACTACTTTATCTACAACTCTACACCTCTACTACTCTACACCTCTACTACTCTACACTCTACTACTCTACCACTCTACACTCTACACTACTACTCTACACTCTACTACTCTACACTCTACTACTCTACACTCTACACTCTATCTTCTACTACTCTCTACTACTCTACCATCACACTCTACTACTCTACATTCTACTACTCTACACTCTCTACTTTACACTCTATACTCTACACTCTACTACTCTACTACTCTACACTCTACTTCTACACTTTCTACTACTCTACACTCTACTACTCTACACTCTACTACTCTACACTCTACACTACTACTCTACACTCTACTACTCTACACTCTACACTCTACTACTTACACTCTACTACTTCTACACTCTACTACTCTACACTCTACTACTCTACACTCTACTACTCTACACTCTACTACTCTACACTCTACTACTCTACACTCTACTACTCTACCACTCTACTACTCTACACTCTACTACTCTACACTCTACTACTCTACACTCTACACTCTACTACTCTACACTCTACTACTTTACACTCTACTACTTACAAGTAATGCTTATGCACATTTTTTATAGGCAAATAACAGCATAACATTAAAAACTGTAAACTGAAATTCATTAAGAGTTACATGCGTAGCTGTACGTCCCTTTGGATGAAAGCTTGTCAATATGGCTTTAACAATACTTCCTGTTTCCATTAGTAATGTTGATGTTTGGAGTTTCCTGAGGAGTTCAGAGCCTCTACAGTTCTACTCTACAGATGCAGCTAGTTCATTATAGTTCCTATAGAGAGGTAGTCTGTATCTGCATCCCAAATGGCATCCTTTTCCTAGTGCACTACTTTAGACCAGGGCACTATTCCCTATATAGTACACTACTTTAGACCAAGGCCCTTTTCCCTATATAGTGCACTACTTTAGACCAGGGCCCTATTCCCTATATAGTGCACTACTATAGACCCTATTCCCTATATAGTGCACTACGTTAGACCAGAGTCTATTTTCCCTATATAGTGCACTACTTTAGACCAGGGCCCTATTCCCTATATAGTGCACTACTTTAGACCAGGGCCCTATTCCCTATATAGTGCACTACTTTAGACCAAGGCCCTTTTCCCTATATAGTGCACTACTTTAGACCAGGGCCCTATTCACTATATAGTGCACTACGTTAGACCAGGGCCCTATTCCCTATATAGTGCACTACGTTAGACCAGAGCCCTATTCCCTATATAGTGCACTACGTTAGACCAGAGCCCTATTCCCTATATAGTGCACTACGTTAGACCAGGCCCTATTCCCTATATAGTGCACTACTATAGACCCTATTCCTATATAGTGCACTACGTTAGACCAGGACACTATTCCTATATAGTACACTACGTTAGACCAGAGCCCTATTCCCTATATAGTGCACTACTTTAGACCAGGGCCCTATTCCCTATATAGTGCACTACTATAGACCCTATTCCCTATATAGTGCACTATGTTAGACCAGAGCCCTATTCCCTATGTAGTGCACTACGTTAGACCAGGACCCTACTCCCTATATAGTGCACTACTATAGACCCTATTCACAATATAGTGGTACTACTATAGACCCTATTCCCTATTTAGTGCACTACGTTAGACCAGAGGCCTATTCCCTATATAGTGCACTACTATAGACCCTATTCCCTATGTAGTGCACTACGTTAGACCAGGACCCAGGTTCCTAGGTACCATTTAGAGCACAGCACGTCTCTCCACACCTCGTTGGCTCTAATGGCCCTGGCTCAGACCTTAAGTTACATGACTATCTGATGATTAACACAGACACACATGCTATGGCTGGGACCCTGCGCTACAATACATAATACCATATGATGATTTACATCCATTTCAGTCATTTATCCTCGTTACTCAGAATATTTGTGAAATAGGAAAACTAGCCTCTTTTTCCAATTTGGCTAAATCCTATTTATGTAAAGAGACCAGTGGACCAGTGTTCTGCTAGAGGGATGGAGCAGCTCTCTCTGTGAGAGTGGACCAGTGTACTGCTAGAGGGACGGAGCAGCTCTCTCTGTGAGAGTGGACCGGTGTTCTGCTAGAGGGACGGAGCAGCTCTCTGTGAGAGTGGACCAGTGTTCTGCTAGAGGGACGGAGCAGCTCTCTGTGAGAGTGGACCAGTGTACTGCTAGAGGGACGGAGCAGCTCTCTGTGAGAGTGGACCAGTGTACTGCTAGAGGGACGGAGCAGCTCTCTGTGAGAGTGGACCAGTGTACTGCTAGAGGGACGGAGCAGCTCTCTGTGAGAGTGGACCAGTGTACTGCTAGAGGGACGGAGCAGCTCTCTGTGAGAGTGGACCAGTGTACTGCTAGAGGGACGGAGCAGCTCTCTCTGTGAGAGTGGACCAGTGTACTGCTAGAGGGACGGAGCAGCTCTCTCTGTGAGAGTGGACCAGTGTACTGCTAGAGGGATGGAGCAGCTCTCTGTGAGAGTGGACCAGTGTACTGCTAGAGGGACGGAGCAGCTCTCTGTGAGAGTGGACCAGTGTACTGCTAGAGGGACGGAGCAGCTCTCTGTGAGAGTGGACCAGTGTACTGCTAGAGGGACCGAGCAGCTCTCTGTGAGAGTGTGAGTGTCGGTGAGAGTGTGTCGGTGAGTGTGTGTGTCGGTGCGTGCGTGTGTGAGTGCGTGCGTGTGTGTGCGTGTGTGAGTGCGTGGGCAGAGCCTAAGCCTACCCGGTGGCTGGAATACGATGTGTGTCTGGTTAATGTGCTCTGATAGTTCGACCAGAGGATTGACCTACACCACCCTCCTCCAGCACCCCACCCTCACCCACTCCACCCTCCTCCACCCCACCTCCTCCACACCCCACCCCACCTCTCCACCCTCCACCACCACCCCACCTCCACCTCCTCCACACCACCCATCTCCACCACCCCACCCTCACACCTCCACCCTGCGCCACCTCCTCCAGCACCCCACCCCTCACCCACTCCACCCTCCTCCACCCTCCACCACCCTCCACCACACCACCCTCCTCCACCCTCCACCACCCTCCACCACCCTCCTCCACACCACCTCCTCCTCCACCCTCCACCACCTCCTCCACTCCACCACTCACCGTCCTCCACACCACCCTCCTCCACCCTCCACCACCCTCCACCACCCTCCTCCACCCTCCACCACCATCCCACCATCCCACCATCCCACCCCTCACCCTCCTCCACTCCACCACCCTCCACCAACCTCCTCCAACCTCCACCACCCTCCCCACACTCCTCCACCCCACCCTCCCCACCCCTCCCCACCCTCCTCCACCCCCTCCCCCACCCCTCCTCCTCCCTCCCCCAACCACCCCTCCCCCACCCTCCTCCTCCCGAACCACTGGCCGCCAGGCGTTTGATCAGGTCCAGGCCTCACTGCACTCATTCATCCCTTGCCCCACACGTGTGTGTGTGTGTGTGCGTGCGTTAGAGAGCTTACCTCTGCAGTAATGACGGCCCAGTGAAAGGAGACCCGTGGCGAGGCCAGATCTGTTCAAGATGGCTGCAGTCCGTGTCATCGCTGCTCCGCCCCTCCTCAATCACCCAAAGGGGTTTCCTGGGGTAAAACTCTCTTAGTCTAGATGTTTCCATTTCCTATTTATTTCACACAGATGTAGGGTCTTAATTTGAGCCAGTTTGCTGCAGCAGGAAAATCATCCTGCAGGAATAGGGAATTTGAATTATGATGTGAATTATAATTAATGGACATTTTTGTAAAGGGTTGATACTTCAGAAGCCTTTTTAAACCTCAAATGTTTTACATTTCCTGCTTTGGTTTGTTATGGACACAGCATTTGTTGTTGTTTTTCATAATGCATTATGGGAAAGATGAATCCAGATTTTATTCACCCTAGTCTGGGTATTGACAGACAGATAGACTCTGGTTCCGTCCCAATTATCTCTCCTTCCTGCTGAAGTGTGTATTTATTCACTTCCCTTCATTGATTTGAAAGGAAATGGAAACTCCCTGTCAATCCAATGCCTGTAAATGGGTTGGGAGTAAAGGAACAATTTTTTTTTTTTTTTACCTTTTAGGAAGTTAAATTGTGACGCACCCTGAAGGCTTCAGAATAAATTATACAAACATTACATCCATTATATCTACAGCATCAGGCTGTGTCCCAAATGAAACACTATGCCCTATATCGTACACTACTTTAGACCAGGGCCCATAGGGCTAACCCTAACCAATAGGGTCTAAACTAGCGCCCACTACATAGGGATTAAGGTGCCATTTGGGATGCAGGCTCTGCGTTCTGCTTGTTTGCTGTAGCACATCATTTAGATGGAAACGTTACCAACAGGTCGTTAGCATCGCTATAAAGAGACGGCGCTAAGATGTTTGTGCCACAGGCTGGAAAAACAGTGTTCAATCAGCGTTCTTTAGTTTGATTCTGGTTTCCCCCGGACAGCTGCCCACGCTGCGAAACCAAAGAAACAGAACATAAACAGAGCGAAAAGAAAACACTGCCCTCTGTCTACCTCCTACACACACACTTATTCAAGCAAATATATGCACGCACACACACACACAAGCACACACACACACACACACTACACTGCTGGTTTCCTCAACCTTCTCCCCTTCTGGTTTCCTCATCGTCTCTATTGATGGTTTCCTTACCCTCTCCCCAAAACCCTGCAGCTTCCTTACCGTCTTCCCTGCTAGTTTTGTCGGAACACCCTGCTGGTTTCCTCACCATCTACTCAACACCCTGCTGGTTTCCTCACCATCTACTCAACACCCTGCTGGTTTCCTCTTCATCTACTCATCACCCTGCTGGTTTCCTCTTCATCTACTCAACACCCTGCTGGTTTCCTCTTCATCTACTCATCACCCTGCTGGTTTCCTCTTCATCTACTCAACACCCTGCTGGTTTCCTCTTCATCTACTCAACACCCTGCTGGTTTCCTCACCATCTACTCATCACCCTGCTGGTTTCCTCTTCATCTACTCAACACCCTGCTGGTTTCTTCATCATCTCCCCAACACCCTGCTGGTTTCCTCATTGCTGGTTTCCTCACCGTCTCCCCAACTCATTGCTGGTTTCCTCACCGTCTCCCCAACACATTGCTGGTTTCCTCACCGTTTCCCCAACAACCTGCTGGTTTCTTCACCTTCTCCACTGCTGGTTTCTTCACCTTCTCCACTGCTGGTTTCCTCACTGTCTCCACTGCTGGTTTCCTCACTGTCTCCCTGACAACCTGCTGGTTTCAACACCATCTCCACTGCTGGTTTCCTCACCGTCTCCCTGACAACCTGCTGGTTTCAACACCATCTCCACTGCTGGTTTCCTCACCGTCTCCCTGACAACCTGCTGGTTTCAACACCATCTCCACTGTTGGTTTCCTCACCGTCTCCCTGACAACCTGCTGGTTTCAACACCATCTCCACTGCTGGTTTCCTCACCGTCTCCCTGACAACCTGCTGGTTTCCTCACCATCTCCACTGCTGGTTTCCTCACCGTCTCCACTGCTGGTTTCCTCACCGTCTCCCTGACAACCTGCTGGTTTCCTCACCGTCTCCACTGCTGGTTTCCTCACCGTCTCCCTGACAACCTGCTGGTTTCCTCACCGTCTCCACTGCTGGTTTCCTCACCGTCTCCACTGCTGGTTTCCTCACCGTCTCCACTGCTGGTTTCCTCACCGTCTCCCTGGCAACCTGCTGGTTTCCTCACCGTCTCCACTGCTGGTTTCC
Organism: Oncorhynchus nerka; assembly: GCF_034236695.1. Lineage (NCBI taxonomy): Eukaryota > Metazoa > Chordata > Actinopteri > Salmoniformes > Salmonidae > Oncorhynchus > Oncorhynchus nerka. Next base: position 55,311 of record NW_027039861.1, on the reverse strand, counting down.
TCACCGTCTCCCTGACAACCTGCTGGTTTCCTCACCGTCTCCCTGACAACCTGCTGGTTTCCTCACCGTCTCCCTGACAACCTGCTGGTTTCCTCACCGTCTCCCTGACAACCTGCTGGTTTCCTCACCGTCTCCCTGACAACCTGCTGGTTTCCTCACCGTCTCCCTGACAACCTGCTGGTTTCCTCACCGTCTCCCTGACAACCTGCTGGTTTCCTCACCGTCTCCACTGCTGGTTTCCTCACCGTTTCCACTGTTGGTTTCCTCACCGTCTCCACTGCTGGTTTCCTCACCATCTCCACTGTTGGTTTCCTCACCGTCTCCACTGCTGGTTTCCTCACCATCTCCACTGCTGGTTTCCTCACCGTCTCCCTGACAACCTGCTGGTTTCAACACCATCTCCACTGTTGGTTTCCTCACCGTCTCCCTGACAACCTGCTGGTTTCAACACCATCTCCACTGCTGGTTTCCTCACCGTCTCCCTGACAACCTGCTGGTTTCCTCACCATCTCCACTGCTGGTTTCCTCACCGTCTCCACTGCTGGTTTCCTCACCGTCTCCCTGAAAACCTGCTGGTTTCAACACCATCTCCACTGCTGGTTTCCTCACCGTCTCCCTGACAACCTGCTGGTTTCAACACCATCTCCACTGCTGGTTTCCTCACCGTCTCCCTGACAACCTGCTGGTTTCTCACCATCTCCACTGCTGGTTTCTCACCGTCTCACTGCTGGTTTCCTCACCGTCTCCTGACAACCTGCTGGTTTCCTCACCGTCTCCACTGCTGGTTTCCTCACCGTCTCCCTGACAACCTGCTGGTTTCCTCACCGTCTCCACTGCTGGTTTCTCACCGTCTCCACTGCTGGTTTCCTCACCGTCTCCACTGCTGGTTTCTCACCGTCTCCCTGACAACCTGCTGGTTTCCTCACCGTCTCCACTGCTGGTTTCCTCACCGTCTCCTGACAACCTGCTGGTTTCCTCACCGTCTCCCCTGACAACCTGCTGGTTTCCTCACCGTCTCCCTGACAACCTGCTGGTTTCCTCACCGTCTCCCTGACAACCTGCTGGTTTCCTCACCGTCTCCCTGACAACCTGCTGGTTTCCTCACCGTCTCCCTGACAACCTGCTGGTTTCCTCACCGTCTCCCTGACAACCTGCTGGTTTCCTCACCGTCTCCCTGACAACCTGCTGGTTTCCTCACCGTCTCCACTGCTGGTTTCTCACCGTTTCCACTGTTGGTTTCTCACCGTCTCCACTGCTGGTTTCTCACCGTCTCCACTGCTGGTTTCTCACCGTCTCCCTGACAACCTGCTGGTTTCTCACCATCTCCACTGCTGGTTTCCTCACCGTCTCCACTGCTGGTTTCCTCACCGTCTCCACTGCTGGTTTTCTCACCGTCTCCACTGCTGGTTTCCTCACCGTCTCCACTGCTGGTTTCCTCACCGTCTCCCTGACAACCTGCTGGTTTCTCACCGTCTCCACTGCTGGTTTCCTCACCATCTCCACTGCTGGTTTCTCACCGTCTCCACTGCTGGTTTCTCACCGTCTCCCTGACAACCTGCTGGTTTCTCACCGTCTCCACTGCTGGTTTCCTCACCATCTCCACTGCTGGTTTCCTCACCATCTCCACTGCTGGTTTCCTCACCATCTCCACTGCTGGTTGCCTCACCATCTCCACTGCTGGTTTCCTCACCATCTCCACTGCTGGTTTCTTCACCGTCTCCCTGACAACCTGCTGGTTTCCTCACCATCTCCACTGCTGGTTTCCTCACCGTCTCCACTGCTGGTTTCCTCACCGTCTCCACTGCTGGTTTCCTCACCGTCTCCCTGACAACCTGCTGGTTTCCTCACCGTCTCCACTGCTGGTTTCCTCACCGTCTCCCTGACAACCTGCTGGTTTCCTCACCGTCTCCCTGACAACCTGCTGGTTTCCTCACCGTCTCCCTGACAACCTGCTGGTTTCCTCACCGTCTCCCTGACAACCTGCTGGTTTCCTCACCGTCTCCCTGACAACCTGCTGGTTTCCTCACCGTCTCCCTGACAACCTGCTGGTTTCCTCACCGTCTCCCTGACAACCTGCTGGTTTCCTCACCGTCTCCCTGACAACCTGCTGGTTTCCTCACCGTCTCCACTGCTGGTTTCCTCACCGTTTCCACTGTTGGTTTCCTCACCGTCTCCACTGCTGGTTTCCTCACCGTCTCCACTGCTGGTTTCCTCACCGTCTCCCTGACAACCTGCTGGTTTCCTCACCATCTCCACTGCTGGTTTCCTCACCGTCTCCACTGCTGGTTTCCTCACCGTCTCCACTGCTGGTTTTCTCACCGTCTCCACTGCTGGTTTCCTCACCGTCTCCACTGCTGGTTTCCTCACCGTCTCCCTGACAACCTGCTGGTTTCCTCACCGTCTCCACTGCTGGTTTCCTCACCATCTCCACTGCTGGTTTCCTCACCGTCTCCACTGCTGGTTTCCTCACCGTCTCCCTGACAACCTGCTGGTTTCCTCACCGTCTCCACTGCTGGTTTCCTCACCATCTCCACTGCTGGTTTCCTCACCATCTCCACTGCTGGTTTCCTCACCATCTCCACTGCTGGTTGCCTCACCATCTCCACTGCTGGTTTCCTCACCATCTCCACTGCTGGTTTCTTCACCGTCTCCCTGACAACCTGCTGGTTTCCTCACCATCTCCACTGCTGGTTTCCTCACCGTCTCCCTGACAACCTGCTGGTTTCCTCACCGTCTCCACTGCTGGTTTCCTCACCGTCTCCACTGCTGGTTTCCTCACTGTCTCCACTGCTGGTTTCCTCAACATCTCCACTGCTGGTTTCCTCACCGTCTCCACTGCTGATTTCCTCACCATCTCCACTGCTGGTTTCCTCACCGTCTCCCTGACAACCTGCTGGTTTCCTCACCATCTCCACTGCTGGTTTCCTCACCGTCTCCCTGACAACCTGCTGGTTTCCTCACCGTCTCCACTGCTGGTTTCCTCACCGTCTCCACTGCTGGTTTCCTCACCGTCTCCACTGCTGGTTTCAACACCGTCTCCCTGACAACCTGCTGGTTTCCTCACCATCTCCACTGCTGGTTTCCTCACCGTCTCCACTGCTGGTTTCCTCACCGTCTCCACTGCTGGTTTCAACACCGTCTCCCTGACAACCTGCTGGTTTCCTCACCGTCTCCCTGACAACCTGCTGGTTTCCTCACCGTCTCCACTGCTGGTTTCCTCACCATCTCCACTGCTGGTTTCCTCACCATCTCCACTGCTGGTTTCCTCACCATCTCCACTGCTGGTTTCCTCACTGTCTCCCTGACAACCTGCTGGTTTCCTCACCGTCTCCACTGCTGGTTTCCTTACTGTCTGTCACAGGCAGGCAGAAAGACAGACAGAGAAGAAGACAGGCAGACAGGTAGACCGACAGTAGAGAGGAGGACCTCTAAACCAGTGGACTGACAATGAGTTCCAGACTTTTTATTTTTTACATTTTATTTCAACTGCGACCTGGCCAAGATAAAGCACAGCAGTTTGACACATACAACAGCACAGAGTTACACATGGAATAAACAAAAATACAAATCTATATACAATGAGTGCAAATGAGGTAAGATAAGGGAGGTAAGGCAATAAATAGGCCATGGTGGCGAAGTAATTACAATATAGCAATTTAACACTGGAATGGTAGATGTGCAGAAGATGAATGTGCAAGTAGAGATACTGGGGTGCAAAGGAGCAAGATAAATAAATACAGTATGGGGATGAGGTAGTTGTATGGGCTGTTTAAAGATGGGCTATGGGCTATGTGCAGTGATCTGAGAGCTGCTCTGACAGCTGGTGCTTAAAGCTAGTGAGGGAGATATGGGTCTCTGGCTTCATTGATTTTTGCAGTTCGTTCCAGTCATTGGCAGCAGAGAACTGGAAGGAAAGGCTGGAGCGCGTGCTACGGGTGGGTGCTGCTATGGTGACCAGTGAGCTGAGATAAGGCGGGGCTTTAACTACTTGTAGGTGACCTGGAGCCAGTGGGTTTGGCGACGTGTATGAAGCGAGGGCCAACCAACGAGAGATTCTACTTTGTCTCTATACTGACGCTCGCAGTGGTGGTGGGTAATATATGGGGCTTTGGTGACAAAACGGATGGCGCTGTGATAGACTGCATCCAATTTGCTGAGTAGAGTGTTGGAGGCTATTTTGTAAATGACATCGCCGAAGTCGAGGATCGGTAGGATGGTCAGTTTTACGAGAGTATGTTTGGCAGCTTGAGTGAAGGATGCTTTGTTGCGAAATAGGAAGCCGATTTTAGATTTAATTTTGGATTGGAGATGCTTAATGTGAGCCTGTAAGGAGAGTTTGCAGTCTAGCCAGACACC
>NW_027039861.1:0-50455 GCF_034236695.1 Oncorhynchus nerka | reverse complement strand
GTATAGAGTCAGCATAAATGTGGGTGTGTGTTGCTCAGTGATTTCACCATGAGGCCAATGGTAACTTTAAAACCGTTCCAGAGTTTAATGGCTGTGATGGGAGAGAACTGAGGATGGATCAACAGCATTGTAGTCACTCCACAATACTAACCTAATCGACAGAGTGAAAAGAAGGAATATTCCAGAACATGCATCCTGTTTGCAATAAGGCGCTAAAGTTAAACTGCAAAGAAATTAACTTTATGTCCCGAAAACAAAGTGTTATGTTTGGGGAAAAACTAACACAACACATCACTGAGTACCAGTCATCATATTTTCAAGCATGGTGGTGGCTGCATTATGTTATGGGTATGCTTGTCATCAGCAAGGATGGAGTTTTTTTATGGAGTTTTTTTTAGGTTAAAAGAAACAGAATAGAGCTAAGCACAGGGCAATAACCTAAAACACAAGGGCCAATATACCCTGGAGTTACTTACTAAGACGACATTGAATGTTCCGGAGTGGCCTAGATACAGTTTAGACTTAAATCGTCTAGAGAAATCAATGCCAAAATATGAAAATGGCTGTATAGGAATGATCAACAACCAACTTGACAGAGCTTAAGAGTTAAAAAAAAGAATAACGCTCAAATATTGTACAATCCAGGTGTGCAAAGCTCTTACCCAGAAAGACTTACAGCTGTAATCGTGGGGCAGGAGGGGTCAGTGGGCAGGAGGGGGAGGCCATAGGGGTGGGGCAGGAGCAGGGCATAGGGGGTGGGGCAGGAGGGGGGGGGGTAACATCTGAGAGCAATCGCTGCTGACAGAACACAGACAGGCTGCTCCGACACTTGTTACCAGCACATAAACACTTGCCTCACTGGGTAGATAGGGAGCTGGCACCCCCCCCCACACACACACACACAGGGCTGCCCTGACATCTATCACACAGTAATTAACAGTTAATTTGCCAACCTTTGGGTTCAAGCATGCAGAGAATTCATCACAGCCAGCGAAGAGAAGCCCACACCCACATACATACCAACACATACCTCCCACCAACACACACCTCCCACCATGTCCGTTAACACACTTATCACCCACACCTCTCAGACAAATCCCTCCATTAGTGTCTACAAGGCAGAACATTAAACATGAGAGGTAGTCATAATGGGTGTGTTTATATAGGACCTGGCCCAAAAAGAATTCGCCAGTCTAGAATCACCAGTCTTGATTCACCAGTCTACATTTACCAGTCTAGAATCACCAGTCTAGATTCACCAGTCTAGATTCAACAGTCTAGATTGACCAGTCTAGATTCCACAGTCTAGATTCACCAGTCTAGATTCACCAGTCTAGATTGACCAGTCTAGAGTCCACAGTCTAGATTCACCAGTCTAGATTCACCAGTCTAGATTGACCAGTCTACATTTACCAGTCTACATTTACCAGTCAAGATTCACCAGTCTAGATTCGCCAGTCTAGATTCACCAGTCTAGAATCACCAGTCTAGATTCACCAGTCTAGATTCACCAGTCTAGAATCAACAGTCTAGATTCAACAGTCTAGATTGACCAGTCTAGATTCACCATTCTAGATTCACCAGTCTAGATTCACCAGTCTAGATTCACCAGTCTAGATTCAACAGTCTACATTTACCAGTCTACATTTACCAGTCTAGATTCACCAGTCTAGAATCACCAGTCTAGATTCACCAGTCTAGATTCACCAGTCTAGAATCAACAGTCTAGATTCAACAGTCTAGATTGACCAGTCTAGATTCACCAGTCTAGATTCACCAGTCTAGATTCACCAGTCTAGATTCACCAGTCTACATTTACCAGTCTACATTTACCAGTCTAGATTCACCAGTCTAGATTCACCAGTCTAGATTCACCAGTCTAGAATCAACAGTCTAGATTCAACAGTCTAGATTGACCAGTCTACATTTACCAGTCTACATTTACCAGTCTAGATTCAGAAGTCTAGATTGAGCAGTCTAGATTCACCAGTCTACATTTACCAGTCTACATTTACCAGTCTACATTTACCAGTCTAGATTCACCAGTCTAGATTCACCAGTCTAGATTCACCAGTCTAGATTCACCAGTCTACATTTACCAGTCTACATTCACCAGTCTAGATTCACCAGTCTAGATTCACCAGTCTAGATTCAACAGTCTAGGTTCAGCAGTCTAGATTCAAAAAAAAAAATCTGTCCATTTAAACGAGAGATAACAGGGCTGCGTTTCAATCCAACCCATGTAGCCCTTCCCGAAGGGCCCTTTTGGAGAGCACTAACTCATGTAAGTCAGGAACCAATACACACAGTCAGTTAGGAAAGCAAAGGCTAGCTTTTTCAAACAGACATTTGCATCCTGTAGCTCCAAAAAGTTCTGGGACACTGTAAAGTCCATGGAGAATAAGAGCACCTCCTCCCAGCTGCCCACTGCACTGAGGCTAGGAAACACTGTAAAGTCCATGGAGAATGAGAGCACCTCCTCCCAGCTGTCCACTGCACTGAGGCTAGGAAACACTGTCACCACCGATAAATCCACTATAATTGAGAATTTCAATAAGCATTTCTCTACGGCTGGCCATGCTTTCCACCTGGCTACCCCTACCCCCGGTCAACATCTCTGCACCCCCCGCAGCTACTTGCCCGAGCCTTCCCCAATTCTCCTTCACCCAAATCCAGATAGCAGATTTTCTGAAAGAGCTGCATAACCTGGACCCGTACAAATCAGCTGGGCTAGACAATCTGGACCCTCTCTTTCTAAAATTATCCGCCAAAGTTGTTGCAACCCCTATTACCAGTCTGTTCAACCTCTCTTTCGTATCGTCCGAGATTCCTAAAGATTGGAAAGCTTCCGCGGTCATCCCCCTCTTCATAGGGGGTGACACTCTAGACCCAAACTGTTATAGACCTAAATCCATCTCTCCCTGCCTTTCTAGAATCTTCGAAAGCAAACAGATCACTGACCATTTAGATTTCCACCGTACCTTCTCCTCTGTGCAATCCTGTTTCCGAGCTGGTCACGGGTGCACCTCAGCCACACTCAAGGTACTAAACGATATCATAACCGCCATCGATAACAGACAGTACTGTGCAGCCGTCTTCATCGACCTGACCAAGGCTTTTGACACTGTCAATCACCTTATTCTTATCGGCAGACTCAAGAGCCTTGGTTTCTCAAACGATTGCCTCGCCTGGTTCACCAACTACTTCTCAGATAGAGTTCAGTGTGTCAAATCGGAGGGTCTGCTGTCCGGACCTCTGGCAGTCTCTATGGGGGTGCCACGGTGTTCAATTCTCAGGCCGACTCTTTTCTCTGTATACATCAATGATGTCGCTCTTTCTGCTTGTGATTCTCTGATCCACCTCTACGCAGACGACACCATTCTGTATACTCTGGCCCTTCTATGGACACTGTGTTAACAACCCTCCAAATGAGCTTCAATGCCATACAACTCTCCTTCCGTGGCCTCCAACTGCTTTTAAATGCAAGTAAAACTAAATGCATGCTCTTCAACCGATCGCTGCCCACAACTGCCCGCCGGTCCAGCATCACTACTCTGGACAGTTCTGACTTAGAATATGTGGACACCTACAAATACCTAGGTGTCTGGTTAGACTGTAACCTCTCCTTCCAGACTCACATTAACTCGCATCTCCAATCCAAAATTAAATCTAGAATCGGCTTCTTATTTTGCAACAAAGCCTCCTTCACTCATGCTGTTAACATACCCTTGTAAAACTGACCATCCTACCGATCCTCGACTTCGGCGATGTCATTTACAAAATAGCCTCCAACACTCTACTCAGCAAACTGGATGCAGTCTATCACAGTGCCATCCGTTTTGTCACCAAAGCCCCATATACTACCCACCACTGCGACCTTTATGCTCTAGATGGCTGTCCCTCGCTTCATATTCGTCACCAGACCAGGTCGTCTCCAGGTCGTCTCCAGGTCGTCTATAAGTAAAGCTCCGCCTTATCTCAGCCCACTGGTCACTATAGCAGCACACACCCATAGCACACGCTCCAGCAGGTATATCTCACTGATCATCCCCTTCCAGTTCTCTGCTGCCAATGACGGGAACGAATTGTAAAAATCGCTGAAGTTGGAGACCTAAATCTCCCTCTCTAACTTTAAGCATCAGCTATCTGAGCAGCTTACCGATCGCTGCAGCTGTACACAGCCCATCTGTAAATAGCCCATCTGTAAATAGCCCAACTACCTACCTCATCCCCATAATACTAAATAATACCCCATTTCTACTTGCACATCATCATCTGCACATCTGTCACTCCCGTGTTAATCTGCTAAATTGTAATTACTTCGCTACTATGGCCTATTTATTGCCTTACCACCTCCTCACACCATTTGCACACACTTGTATATAGACTTTTTCTAATGTGTTATTGACTGTACGTTTGTTTACTCCATGTGTAACTCTGTGTATTTTTGTCGCACTGCTTTGCTTTATCTTGGCCCGGTCGCAGTTGTAAACGAGAACTTGTTCTCAACTAGCTGACCTGGTTAAATAAAGGTGTTCTCAACTAGCCTACCTGGTTAAATAAAGGTGTTCTCAACTAGCCTACCTGGTTAAATAAAGGTGTTCTCAACTAGCCTACCTGGTTTAATAAAAGTGTTCTCAACTAGCCTACCTGGTTAAATAAAGGTGTTCTCAACTTGCCTACCTGGTTAAATAAAGGTGTTCTCAACTAGCCTACCTGGTTAAATAAAGGTGTTCTCACCTAGCCTACCTGGTTAAATAAAGGTGTTCTCAACTAGCCTACCTGGTTAAATAAAGGTGTTCTCAACTAGCCTACCTGGTTAAATAAAGGTGTTCTCAACTAGCCTACCTGGTTAAATAAAGGTGTTCTCAACTAGAACAGAAACATTAAGTATGTTGTTCCTACTGTTGTTTCCCTCCGCGCAGAAGATACCAGTAATGAAAACAATCCCAACAGGGTTTTGTTCCAGCCCAGCAATAATAATCCGCAATCTGTTAAATGATGCACCCGTTACACTCAGCTGAATGAATCCTAATCCACTCAAATCAATCATCCATTTATAATACATGTGAATCACATGGAAACAAGGCAACAGTGATTACATTCAGATGTTCAGTTTCTCAATAACAATCAGGAGAGAGAGAGAGAGAGAGAGAGAGAGAGAGAGAGAGAGGGAGAGAGAGAGAGGAGAAGAGAGAGAGAGAGAGAGAGAGAGAGAGAGAGAGAGAGAGAGAGAGAGAGAGCGAGAAGGAGAGAGAGAGAGAGAGAGAGAGAAGGAGAGAGCGAGAGAGAGAGAGAGAGAGAGAGAGAAAAGGAGAGAGCGAGAGAGAGAGAGAGAGAGAGAGAGAGAGAGAGAAGGAGAGAGCGAGAGAGAGAGAGAGAGAGAGAGAGAGAGAGGAGAGAGAGAGAGAGAGAGAGAGAGAGAGAGAAGGAGAGAGAGAGAGAGAGAGAGAGAGAGAGAGAGAGAAGGAGAGAGCGAGAGAGAGAGAGAGAGAGAGAGAGAGAGAGAAGAGAGAGAGAGAGAGAGAGAGAGAGAGAGAGAAGGAGAGAGATAGAGAGAGAGAAGGAGAGAGAGAGAGAAGGAGAGAAAGAGAGAGAGAGAGAGAGAGAGAGGAGAGAGCGAGAGAGAGAGAGAGAGAGAGAGATAGAGAGAGAGAAGGAGAGAGCGAGAGAGAGAGAGCGAGAGAGAGAGAGAGAGAGCGAGACAGAGAGAGAGAGAGACACACAACTTTACACTCTACCACTCTACTACTCTACACTCTACACTCTACTACTCTACACTCTACTACTTCTACACTCTACTACTACTCTACACTCTACAACTACACTCTACTACTCTACTACTACTACACTCTACTACTTACACTCTACTATTTTACACTCTACTACTTTACACTCTACCACTCTACACTCTACTACTTACACTACTACTACACTCTTTACACTCTACTACTCTACACTCTACTACTCTACACTCTACTCTACCACTCTACACTCTACTACTCTACTACTCTACACTCTACTACTCTACACTCTACTACTCTACTCCTACTCTACACTCTACACTCTACTCTACTACTCTACACTCTACCTCTACTACTCTACACTCTACTACTCTACACTCTACTACTCTACACTCTACTACTCCTAACTCTACACTCTACTACTCTACACTCTACTACTCTACACTCTACTACTACTTACTCACACTACACTCTACTACTTCTACACTCTACTACTCTACACTCTACACTACAACTACACTCTACTACTCTACCACTCTACTACTCTACTACTACTCTACCTCACTCTACACTACTACTACTCTACTACTCTACACTCTACTACTCTACACTCTACTACTCTACCACTCTACTACACTCTACACTCTACTACCCCTACACTCTACTACTCTCCCACTCTACTACTCTACTACTCTACACTCTACTACTTTACACTCTACTACTCTACTACTCTACCTCTACTACTTTCTACTACTTACACTCTACTACTCTACACTCTACTACTCTACTACACTCTACTACTCTACCACTCTACTACTCTACAACTTTACACTCTACTACTTCTACACTCTACTACTCTACACTCTACTACTACTACTCTACTACACTCTACACTACACTCTACTACTCTACACTCTACTACTCTACACTCTACTACCACTCTCTACTCTACACTCTACACTCTACACTCTACTACTTTACACTCTACTACTCTACACCTACTACTCTACACTCTACTACTTTACACTCTACACTCTACTACTACACTCTACTACTCTACACTCTACTACTCTACACTCTACTACACTCTACCACTCTACTACTCTACTACTCTACTACTCTACACTCTACTACTCTACACTCTACACTCTACACTCTACTACTTTACACTCTACTACTCTACCTCTACAACTCTACACTCTACTACTCTACTACTCTACACTTACTACTCTACACTCTACACTCTCTACTACTTTCTCTACACTCTACTACTTTACACTCTACTACTCTACACTCTACTACTCTACACTCTACTACTTTACACTCTACTACTCTACTACTTCTACACTCTACCACTCTACACTCTACACTCTACTACTACACTCTACTACTTACACTCTACTACTACACTCTACTACACTCTACTACTCTACACTCTACTACTCTACACTACTACTACTCTACACTCTACTACTCTACACTCTACACTCTACTCTACTACTTTACACTCTACTACTCTACACTCTACACTCTACACTACTACTTTACACTCTACTACTCCTACACTCTACTACTCTACACTCTACACTCTACTACTCTACACTCTACTACTCTACTACTCTCTACACTACTACTACACTACTATACTCCTACTTTACACTCTACTACTCTACACTCTACTACTCTACACTCTACTACTTCTACACTCTACTACTCTACACTCTACTACTCTACACTTTTACACTCTACTACTCTACTACTCTACACTCTACTACTCTACACTCTACTACTCTACACTCTACTACTCTACACTCTACTACTTTACACTCTACTACTCTACACTCTACTACTAATCAAATCAAATTACATGTATCTATATACTTACATTCTACTACTCTACACTCTACTACTTTACACTCTACTACTCTACACTCTACTACTCTACACTCTACTACTCTACACTCTACTACTCTACAACTTTACACTCTACTACTCTACACTCTACTACTTTACACTCTACTACTTTACACTCTACTACTCTACACTCTACTACTCTACTCTACACTCTACACTCTACTACTCTACACTCTACTACTCTACACTCTACACTCTACTACTCTACACTCTACAACTCTACACTCTACTACTCTACACTCTACTACTCTACACTCTACTACTCTACACTCTACTACTTTACACTCTACTACTTCTACCACTCTACTACTACTCTACAATACTTACACTCTACTACTTACACTCTACCACTCTACTACTCTACTACTTTACACTCTACTACTCTACACTCTACACTTTTCTACACTCTACTCTACTTCTACACTCTACTACTTACACTCTACTACTCTACACTCTACTACTCTACACTCTACTACTCTACCACTCTACTACTTTACTCTACACTCTACTACTCTACACACTCTACTACTTTACACTCTACTACTCTACACTCTACTACTCTACAATCTACTACTCTACACTCTACTAACCGACCACTCTACACTCTAACACTCTACTACTCTACCACTCTACTACTCTACCACTCTACCACTCTACTACTCTACACTCTACTAACCTACCACTCTACAACTCTTCTACACTCTACTCACTACTACACTCTACACTCTACTACATTCTACCACTCTACTACTTTACACTCTACTACTTTACACTCTACTACTCTACACTCTACACTCTACACTCTACTACTCTACTCTACTCTACTACTACTTACACTCTACTAAACTACCACTCTACACTCTACCACTCTACACTCTACACTCTTACTCTACACTCTACTACTTTACACTCTACTACTCTACACTCTACTACTACTCTACCCACTCTACTACTTCTACACTCTACTACTCTACACTCTACTACTCTACAACTCTACTACTCTACTACTCTACACTACTACTCACTCTACTTCTACACTTACTACTCTACACTCTACTACTCTACACTCTACTACTCTACACTCTACTACTTCTACACTCTACACTCTACTACTCTACACTCTTCTACTACTACACTACTACTACTCTACTACTCTACACTCTACTACTTTACACTCTACTACTCTACACTCTACTACTTCTACACTCTACTACTCTACCCTCTACCACTCTACACTCTACTACTCTACCACTCTACTACTCTACACCCTACTACTCTACACTCTACTACTCTACCACTCTACAACTCTACCACTCTACTACTCTACACCTCTACTACTCTACACTCTACTACTCTACCACTCTACACTCTACTACTCTACACTCTACTACTTTACACTCTACTACTCTACACTCTACTACTCTACCACTCTACTACTCTACACTCTACTACTCTACACTCTACTACTCTACACACTCTACTACTCTACACTCTACTACTCTACACTCTACTACTCTACACTCTACTACTCTACACTCTACTACTCTACTACTCTACTACTCTACACTCTCCACTCTACTACTCTACACTCTACACTCCTACTACTCAACAAACACTCTACTACTCTACACTCTACACTCTACTACTCTACACTCTACTACTTTACACTCTACTACTCTACACTCTACTACTTTACACGCTACTACTTTACACTCTACTACTCTACAACTTTACACTCTACTACTTACACTCTACTACTTTACACTCTACCCACTCTACTACTCTACTACTCTACACTCTACCACTCTACTACTCTACACTCTACTACTACCTACCACTCTACTACTTTACTCTACACTCTACTACTCTACCACTCTACTACTCTAACACTCTACACTCTACTACTCTACCACTCTACTACTTCTACACTCTACTACTCTACACTCTACTACTCTACACTCTACACTCTACTACAACTTTACACTCTACTACTCTACACTCTACTACTTTACACTCTACTACTTTACATTCTAAACCAACACTCTACTACTCTACACTCTACACTCTACTACTCTACACTCTACTACTCTACCACTCTACTACTTTACTTCTACACTCTACTACTCTACACTACTTTACACTCTACTACTTTACACTCTACACTCTACACTCTACTACTCTACTACTCTACTACTCTACACTCTACTACTCTACACTCTACTACTCTACACTCTACTACTCTACACTCTACTACTCTACTACTCTACACTCTACTACTCTACACTCTACTACTTTACACTCTACTACTCTACACTCTACTACTCTACACTCTACAACTTTACACTCTACTACTCTACACTCTACTACTTACACTCTACACTCTACACTCTACTACTCTACACTCTACACTCTACTACTCTACACTCTACTACTCTACCACTCTACTACTCTACCACTCTACACTCTACTACCTAATACTTACTTTACACTCTACTACTCTACACTCTACTACTCTACACTCTACACTCTACTACTCTACTCTACTACTCTACACTCTACTACTTTTTACACTCTACTACTCTACACTCTACTACTCTACACTACTACTACACTCCTACTACTCTACACTCTACTACTCTAACACTCTACTACTCTACACTCTACACTCTACTACTTTACACTCTACTACTCTACACTACCACACTACTACTACAACTCTCTACACTCTACACTCTACTACTTCTACTCTACCACTCTACTACTCTACACTACTCTACTACTCTACACTCTACTACTAATTTACACTACTACTACTCTACAACTACACTCTACTACTTCTACACTCTACACTCTACCACTCTACTAATTTACACTCTACTAATTTACACTCTACAACTCTACACTCTACACTCTACAACTTTACACCTCTACCACTCTACTACTCTACTACTCTCTACACTCTACACTCTACTACTCTACCACTCTACTACTCTACTCTACTACTCTACTACTCCTACACTCTACTAACACTTTCCACTCTACCACTACTCTACACTCTACTACTCTACACTCTACTGCTCTACTCTTTCCTAATCAAATCAAATTATTTATATACGTACATCACTGATATCTCTGCTGTACACTCTACTACTACACTCTACTACTCACTCTACTACTATTCTACACTCTACTACTTTACTCTACACTCTACCACTCTACTACTCCACTCTACTACTCTACACCTCTACTACTCTACCACTCTCACTCTACTACTCTACACTCTACTACTCTACACTCTACTACTCTACCACTCTACCACTCTACTACTCTACACTCTACTACTACTACACTCTACTACTACCTCTACACTCTACTACTTTACACTCTACACTCTACTACTCTACACTCGACCACTCACTACTACCACTCTCTACTACATCAAATCAAAATGTATTTACTACTAGTACACTCTATCTCAAAGTGCTGTACCTCTACTACTCTACACTCTACTACTCTACACTCTACTCTACCTCTACTCTACACTCTATACTACTCTACTACTCTACAATCTACTTTACACTCTACTACTTTACCACTCTACTACTCTACTACTCTACTACTTCCTCTACTACTCTACAACTACTTTACATACCACTCACCTCTACTACTTTACACTCTACCACTCTACTACTCTACACTCTACTACTCTACCACTCTACTACTCTACCTCTACTTTACACTCTACACTCTACTACTCTACCACTCTACTACTCTACACTCTACTACTCTACACTCTACTACTCTACACTCTACTACTCTACACTCTACACTACTACTCTACTACTCTACTACTCTACACTCTACTACTCTACACTCTACCTCTACTCACCCTCTACTACTCTACACTCTACTACTCTACACTCTACTACTCTACTAATTTACACTCCTACTAATTTACACTCTACTACTCTACACTCTACACTCTACTACTACACTCTACAACTTACACTACTACTCTACTCTCTAACACTCTACTAATTTACTCTAACTTTACACTCTACTACTACTCTACACTCTACTACTTCCACACTCTACTACTTTACCACTCTACACTCTACTACTCTACACTCTACTACTCTACACTCTACTACTCTACTACTTTACACTCTACTACTCTACACTCTACTACTCTACTCCACTACTACTACTCTCTACACTCTACTACACATAAGCTGATATCTCAAAGTACTGTAGCCACTCCTACTACTCTACACTCTACTACTCTACTACCTCTACTATTCTACTCTACTACTTTACTCATTCTACTACTCTACACCCTACTACTCTACACTCTACAACTCTACTTTACCACTCTACTACTCTCTACACTCTACACTCTACTACTTTACACTCTACTCTACTACTCTTACACTCTACTACTCTACACTCTACTACTCTACACTCTACTGCTCTACACTCTACACTCTAATCAAATCAAATTTATTTACTTAGTACAACAAAGTGCTACACTCTCTACCACTCTACTACTCTACACTCTACACTCTACTATTCTACTCTACTACTTTACACTCTACTACTCTACACTCTACTACTCTAATACTACTCTACACGCTACTACTCTACACCTCTACTACTCTACACTCTACCTCTACTACTCTACACTCTACTACTCTACCACTCTACTACTCTACCACTCTACTACTCTACACCTCTACTACTCTACACTCTACTACTCTACACTCTACTACTCTACACTCTACTACTTTACACTCTACACTCTACTACTCTACACTCGACCACTCTACTACTCTACACTCTACTACACATCAAATCAAATGTATTTATATAGCCCTTCGTACATCAGCTGATATCTCAAAGTGCTGTACACTCTACTACTCTACACTCTACTACTCTACACTCTACTACTCTACACTCTACACTCTACCACTCTACCATTCTACACTCTACTACTCTACAATCTACTACTCTACACTCTACTACTTTACACTCTACCACTCTACTACTCTACACTCTACTACTCTACCACTCTACTACTCTACACTCTACTCTACCACTCTACACTCTACTACTTTACTCTCTACCACTCTACTACTCTACCTCTACTACTTTACACTCTACTACTCTTCTACACTCTACACTCTACAACTACTCTACCACTCTACTACTCTACACTCTACTACTCTACACTCTACTACTCTACCTCTACTACTTCTACCACTCTACACTCTACTACTCTACACTCTACTACTCTACACTCTACTACTCTACACTACCACTCTTCTACTACTCTACTACTCTACTCTACTACTCTACACTCTACTACTCTACTAATTTACACTCTTAATTTACACTCTACAACTCTACACTCTACTACTCTACACTCTACTACTCTACACTCTACAACTCTACACTCTACTACTCTACCACTCTCCTAATTTACACTCTACTAATTTACACTCTACAACTCTACACTCTACTACTCTACACTCTACTACTTCTACTACTTTACCTCTACTTTACACTCTACTACTCTACACTCTACTACTACTACTACACTCTACTACTCTACCACTCTACTACTCTACACTCTACTACTTTTACACTCTACTGCTCTACCCTCTACTCTAATCAAATCAAATTTACTGAGCCCTTCGTACATCCAGCTGATATCTAGTGCTGTACACTCTCTACACTCTACTACTCTACACTCTACACTCTACTATTCTACACTCTACTACTCTCTACCACTCTACACTCTACTACTCTACACCCTACTACCACTCTACTACTCTACACTCTACTACTCTACACTCTACTACTTACACTCTACTACTCTACACTCTACACTCGACTCTACTACTCTACACTCTACTACTCTACACTCTACTGCTCTACCACTCTACACTCTAATCAAATCAAATTTATTTATATAGCCCTTCGTACATCAGCTGATATCTCAAAGTGCTGTACACTCTACTACTCTACACTCTACTACTCTACACTCTACACTCTACTATTCTACACTCTACTACTCTACACTCTACCACTCTACACTCTACTACTCTACACTACTCTACACCTCTACTTTACACTCCTACTACTTACTCTACTACTCTACTCTCACCACTCTACCCTCCAACTTTACACTCTACTACTCTACACTCTACTACTACTCTACACTCTACAGCTGATATCTCAAAGTGCTGTACACTCTACTACTCTACACTCTACTACTCTACACTCTACACTCTACTATTCTACACTCTACTACTTTACACTCTACTACTCTACACTCTACTACTCTACACTCTACTACTCTACACTCTACTACTCTACACCTCTACTACTCTACCACTCTACACTCTACTACTGTACACTCTACTACTCTACACTCTACTACTCTACCACTCTACTACTCTACCTCCTAGCACTCTACTAATTTACACTCTACTAATTTACACTCTACACTCTACACTCTCTACAACTTACTACTCTACACTCTGCAACTCTACACTCTCTACTACTCTCCTAATTACACTCTACTAATTTACACTCTACTACTACACTCTACTACTCTACACTCTACTACTCTACACTCTACTACTCTACACTCTACTACTCTACTACTCTACCTCTACTACTCTACACTCTACTACTACACTCTACTACTCTCTACTACTTCTACTACACTCTACTACTCTACACTCTACTACTCTACACTCTACTACTCTACACTCTACTACTCTACACTCTACTACTCTACACTCTACTACTTTACACTCTACTACTCTACACTCTACTACTTTACACTCTACTACTTTACACTCTACTACTCTACACTCTACACTCTACTACTCTACACTCTACTACTCTACACTCTACTACTCTCTACTACTCTACACTCTACTCTACCTCTACTACTGTACACTCTACTACTCTACACTCTACTACTCTACACTCTACTACTCTACTACTCTACTACTCTACACTACTACACTCTACACTCTACTACTCTACAACTACTCTACACTCTCACTCCCCACCCTACACTTTACTACCTCTACCCACTCTACACTTTACACTCTACACTCTACCACTCTCTACATTCTACACTCTACTATTTATCTACACTCTACTAGCTGATATCTCTCTACACTCTACTACTTACACTCTACTATTCTACACTCTACTACTCTACACTCTACTACTACTCTATACTCTACCACTCTACTACTCTCTACTACACTCTACTACTCTACACTCTACTACTCTACACTCTACTACTCTACACTCTACTACTACACTCTACACTCTACTACTCTACAACTCTACTACATTCTACTACTCTACTACTCTACACTCTACTACTCTACACTCTACTACTCTACCACTCTACACTCTACTACTCTACACTCTACTCCACTCTACTACTCTACCTCTACACTCTACTACTCTACACTCTACTACTCTACACTCTACTCTACTACTTACACTCTACTACTACTCTACACTCTACTACTCTACACTCTACTACTTTACACTCTACTACTCTACACTCTACTACTACAACTCTACACTCTACACTCTACTACTCTACCACTCTACTACTCTACACTCTACTCTACAACTTTACACTCTACTACTCTACACTCTACTACTCTACCACTCTACTACTCTACCTACTACTCTACACTCTACTACTCTACAACTTTACACTCTACCACTCTACACTCTACTACTTTACACTCTACTACTCTACACTCTACTACTCTACACTCTACAACTACTCTACACTCTACTACTCTACACTCTACACTCTACTACTCTACACTCTACTACTTTACACTCTACTACTCTACACTCTACTACTCTACACTCTACTACTTTACACTCTACTACTCTACACTCTACTACTACACTCTACTACTTTACACTCTACTACTCTACACTCTACTACTACTCTACTACACTCTACTACTCTACACTCTACTACTCTACACTCTACTACTACTCTACACTCTACTACTCTACACTCTACTACTCTACACTCTACCACTCTACTACTCTACACTCTACTACTTACTACACTCTACTACTACCACTCTACACACTCTACTACTCTACATATAGCCACTCTACAACTTCTACACGCTCTACTCTACACTCTACTACTCTACACTCTACTACTCTACACTCTACTTCTACTCTACTCTACACTCTACTACTCTACTACACTCTACTACTCTACACTCTACTACTCTACACTCTACTACTCTACACTCTACTACTCTACTACTCTACTACTCTACACTCTACACTCTACTACTCTACACTCTACTACTCTACACTCTACTACTCTACTACTCTACACTCTACACTCTACTACTCTACACTCTACTACTTTACACTCTACTACTCTACACTCTACTACTCTACACTCTACTACTTTACACTCTACTACTCTACACTCTACTACTCTACACTCTACTACTCTACACTCTACTACTCTACCACTCTACTACTCTACACTCTACTACTCTACACTACTACTTTACACTCTACCACTCTACACTCTACTACTCTACACTCTACTACTCTACACTCTACTACTCTACACTCTACTGTACACTCTACTTTTACACTCTACTACTCTACCACTCTACTACCACTACTACTTCTACACTCTACTACTCTACACTCTAACTACACTCTACTACTCTACACTCTACTACTCTACACTCTACTACTTTACACTCTACTACTTACACTCTACTACCACTCTACACTCTACTACTTACACTCTACACTCTACTACTTCTACACTCTACTACTCTACACTCTACTACTCTACACTTACACTCTACTACTCTACACTCTACTACTCTACACTCTACTACTACTCTACTCTACTACTCTACACTCTACTACTCTACACTCTACTACTCTACTCTACTACTTACACTCTACTACTCTACACTCTACTACTCTACACTCTACTACTCT
The DNA here is from genome assembly GCF_034236695.1 of Oncorhynchus nerka. NCBI lineage: Eukaryota > Metazoa > Chordata > Actinopteri > Salmoniformes > Salmonidae > Oncorhynchus > Oncorhynchus nerka. The sequence goes on along the minus strand of NW_027039861.1, from coordinate 33,752 downwards.
ACACTCTACTTTACACTCTACTACTCTACACTCTACTACTCTACACTCTACTACTCTACACTCTACTACTCTACACTCTACTACTCTACACTCTACTACTCTAAACTCTACCACTCTACACTCTACTACTCTACACTCTACTACTCTACACTCTACTACTCTACACGCTCCTACTCTACAACTTTACACTCTACCACTCTACTACTCTACACTCTACTACTCTACACTCTACTACTCTACACTCTACTACTCTACACTCTACTACTCTACACTCTACCAACTCTACACTACTACTCTCTACTACTCTACACTCTACTACTACTCTACAACTTTACACTCTACTACTCTACACTCTACACTCTACTACTTTACACTCTACTACTTTACACTCTACTACTCTACACTCTACTACTCTACACTCTACACTCTACACTCTACTACTTTACACTCTACTACTCTACACTCTACTACTCTACTCTACACTTACACTCTACCACTCTACTACTCTACACTCTACTACTCTACACTCTACTACTTTACACTCTACTACTCTACACTCTACTCTACACTCTACTACTCTACACTCTACTACTCTACACTCTACTACTCTACACTCTACTACTCTACACTCTACTACACTCTACTACTTTACACTCTACTACTCTACACTCTACTACTCTACACTCTACTACTCTACACTCTACTACTCTACTACTCTACACTCTACTACTCTACACTCTACTACTCTACACTCTACCACTCTACTACTCTACACTACTACTACACTCTACTACTTTACACTACTACTTACTACTCTACTACTCTACACTCTACACTCTACTACTCTCCACTCTACTACTCTACACTCTACTACTCTACACTCTACTACTCTACACTCTACACTCTACTACTCTACACTCTACTACTTTACACTCTACTACTCTACACTCTACTACTCTACAACTTTACACTCTACTACTCTACTACTACTCTACACTCTACTACTTTACACTCTACTACTCTACTACTCTACACTCTACTACTCTACTCTACTACTACACTCTACTACTCTACACTCTACTACTCCTCTACTACTCTACACTCTACACTCTACTACTCTACAACTTTACACTCTACTACTCTACACTCTACACTCTACTACTCTACACTCTACTACTCTACACTCTACTACTTCCTACTACTCTACTACTCTACACTCTACTACTCTACACTCTACTACTACTCTACACTCTACTACTCTACACTCTACTACTCTACACTCTACACTCTACACTTTTCTACTACTCTACTACACTCTACTACTCTACACTCTACTACTCTACACTCTACTACTTTACACTCTACTACTACCACTCTACACTACACTCTACTACTTTACACTCTACTACTCTACACTCTACACTCTACACTCTACTACTACTCTACACTCTACTACTCTACACTCTACTTTACACTCTACTACTTTACTACACTCTACTACTCTACACTCTACACTCTACTACTCTACACTCTACTACTTTACACTCTACTACTCTACACTCTACTACTCTACTCTACACTCTACTACTCTACACTCTACTACTTTACACTCTACTACTTTACACTCTACTACTCTACACTCTACTACTCTACACTCTACACTCTACACTCTCTACACTCTACACTACTCTACACTTTACTACTTCTACACTCTACTCTACTCTATGTACTCTACACTCTACTACTTTACACTCTACTACTCTACACTCTACACTCTACTACTCTACACTCTACTACTCTACACTCTACTACTCTACACTCTACTACTCTACACTCTACTACTCTACACTCTACACTACTACTCTACACTCTACTACTTTACACTCTACTACTCTACACTCTACTACTCTACACTCTACTACTCTACAACTTTCCACTACTACTCTACACTCTACTACTCTACACTCTACTACTCTACACTCTACTACTCTACACTCTACTACTCTACACTCTACTCTACACTCTACTACTCTACACTCTACACTCTACTACTCTACACTCTACTACTTTACACTCTACTACTCTACACTCTACACTCTACTACTTTACACTCTACTACTAATCTACTACTACTAATTTACACTCTACACTACACTCTACACTCTACACTCTACTACTACCACTCTACACTCTACTACTTACACTCTACTACTACCCTTACCAACTCTACACTCTACCACTCTACACTCTACTACTCTACACTCTACTACTTTACACTCTACTACTCTACACTCTACTACTCTACACTCTACACTCTACTACTCTACACTCTACTACTCTACACTCTACACTCTACTACTCTACACTCTACTACTCTACACTCTATTTACTCTACTACTCTACACTGATACTCTACACTCTACTACCACTACACTCTACTACTCTACACTCTACTACTCTACACTCTACTACTCTACCACTCTACACTCTACTACTCTACACTTACTACTCTACACTCTACTACTTCTACACTCTACTACTCTACACTCTACTACTCTACTACTTTACACTCCTACTACTCTACACTACTACTACTCTACACTCTACTACTCTACACTCTACTACTTTTACTCACTACACTTACACTACTACTCTACACTCTACTACTCTACACTCTACTACTCTACACTCTACCACTTACACTCTACACTCTACACTCTCTACACTCTACTACTCTACACTCTACTACTCTACACTCTACACTCTACTACTTTACACTCTACTACTTTACACTCTACTACTTCTACACTCTACTACTCTACACTCTACTACTCTACACTCTACTACTACACTCTACTACTCTACACTCTACTACTCTACACTCTACACTCTACTACTCTACACTCTACTACTCTACACTCTACTACTCTACACTCTACACTCTACTACTTTACACTCTACTACTCTACACTCTACTACTCTACACTCTACTACTCTACACTCTACACACTACTACTCTACACTCTACCACTCTACTACTACACTCTACTACTTTACACTCTACACTCTACACTTCTACTACTCTACACTCTACTACTCTACACTCTACTATACTACTCTACACTCTACTACTCTACTACTTTACACTACACTCTACACCTACTACTCTACACTCTACTACTTTACACTCTACTACTCTACACTCTACTCTACCACTCTACTACTACACTCTACTACTCTACACTCTACTACTCTACACTCTACTACTACTCTACACTCTACTACTTTACACTCTACTACTCTACACTCTACTACTCTACCACTCTACTACTTTACACTTCTACTACTCTACACTCTACTACTCTACTACTCTACACCTCTACTACTCTACACTCTACACTCTACTTCTACACTCTACTACTCTACACTCTACTACTCTACACTCTACTACTTCTACACTCTACTACACTCTCTACATACACTCTACTACTTACACTCTACACTCTACTACTTACTCTACCACTCTACTACTTCTACACTCTACTACTCTACACTCTACTACTCTACAACTTTACACTCTACTACTCTACACTCTACTACTTTACACGCTACTACTTTACACTCTACTACTCTACACTCTACTACTCTACACTCTACTACTCTACACTCTACCACTCTACCACTCTACTACTCTACTACTCTACACTCTACTACTCTACACTCTACTACTTTACACTCTACTACTCTACACTCTACTACTCTACACTCTACTACTTACACTCTACCACTACCTCTACTCTACACTCTACTACTTTACACTACTACTACACTCTACTACACTCTACTACTCTACACTCTACACTCTACTACTCTACACTCTACTTAAACTCTACACTCTACTACTCTACACTCTACTACTCTACACTCTACTACTCTACACTCTACTACTCTACACTCTACTACTCTACACTCTACTACTCTACACTCTACTACTCTACACTCTACACTCTACTACTACTTTACACTCTACTACTCTACCACTCTACACTCTACTCTCTACACTCTACTACTCTACACTCTACTACTTTACACTCTACTACTCTACACACACTCTACTACTCTACACTCTACTACTCTACACTCTACTACTCTACACTCTACTACTCTACACTCTACTACTCTACACTCTACTACTCTACACTCTACTACTCTACCACTCTACTACTCTACACTCTACTACTTTACACTCTACTACTCTACCACTCTACTACTCTACACTCTACTACTCTACACTCTACTACTCTACACTCTACTACCACTCTACACTCTACTACTCTACTCTACACTCTACTACTCTACACTCTACTACTCTACCACTCTACTACTCTACACTCTACTACTCTACACTCTACTACTCTACACTCTACTACTTTACACTCTACTACTCTACACCTCTACACTCTACTACTCTACACTCTACTACTCTACACTCTACCACTCTACTACTCTACACTCTACTACTCTACACTCTACTACTCTACACTCTACTACTCTACACTCTACTACTTTACACTCTACTACTCTACACTCTACTACTCTACACTCTACACTCTACTACTCTACACTCTACTACTCTACACTCTACTACTACACTCTACTACTCTACACTCTACTTCTACACTCTACTACTACACTCTACTACTCTACTACTCTACACTCTACTACTTCTACCACTCTACTACTCTACACTCTACTACTCTACACTCTACTACTCTACACTCTACTACTCTACCACTACTACTCTACACTCTACTACTCTACACTACTACTCTACACTCTACTACTCTACACTCTACTACTCTACACTCTACTACTTCTTTACACTCTACTACTCTACACTCTACACTCTACTACTCTACACACCTCTACACTACCACTCTACACTCTACTACTCTACACTACTACTCTACACTCTACTACTCTACACTCTACTACTCTACACTCTACTACTCTACACTCTACTACTCTACCACTCTACTACTCTACACTCTACTACTCTACACTCTACTACTCTACACTCTACACTCTACTACTCTACACTCTACTACTCTACACTCTACTACTCTACACTCTACTACTCTACCACTCTACTACTCTACACTCTACACTCTACTACTCTACACTCTACTACTCTACACTCTACTACTCTACACTCTACTACTCTACACTCTACTACTTTACACTCTACTACTCTACACTCTACTCTACTACTCTACACTCTACTACTCTACAACTCTACACTCTACACTCTACTACTCTACACTCTACTACTCTACCACTCTACTACTCTACACTCTACTACTCTACACTCTACACTCTACTACTCTACACTCTACTACTCTACTACTCTACACTCTACTACTTCTACACTCTACCACTCTACTACTACACTCTACTACTCTACACTCTACTACTCTACACTACTACTCTACTACTCTACACTCTACACTCTACTACTCTACACTCTACTACTCTACACTCTACTACTCTACACTCTACTACTCTACTACTCTACTACTCTACCACTCTACTACTCTACTACTCTACACTCTACACTCTACTACTTTACACTCTACTACTCTACACTCTACTACTCTACACTCTACTACTTTACACTCTACTACTCTACACTCTACTACTCTACTTTACACTCTACTACTCTACACTCTACTACTACTACACACTCTACTACTCTACACTCTACTACTCTACACTCTACTACTTCTACACTCTACTACTCTACACTACTACTACACTCTACACTCTACTACTCTACTACTCTACACTCTACTACTCTACACTCTACTACTTTACACTCTACACTCTACACTCTACTACTCTACACTCTACTACTCTACACTCTACACTACACTCTACTACTCTACACTCTACTACTCTACACTCTACTACTTTACACTCTACTACTCTACACTCTACTACTTTACACTCTACTACTCTACACTCTACTACTCTACACTCTACAACTTTACACTCTACTACTCTACACTCTACTACTCTACACTCTACTACTTTACACTCTACTACTCTACACTCTACTACTCTACACTCTACTACTCTACACTCTACCACTACTCTACACTCTACTACACTCTACTACTCTACACTCTACTACTCTACTACTCTACACTCTACAATCAACTACTATCTACACTTCTACTACTCTACACTGTACACTCTACCACTCTACACTCTACTACTCTACTCTACTACACTCTACTACTCTACTACTCTACACTCTACTACTCTACACTCTACTACTCTACCACTCTACTACTCTACACTCTACTACTCTACACTCTACTACTCTACACTCTACTACTCTACACTCTACCACTCTACACTCTACTACTCTACACTCTACTACTCTACACTCTACTACTCTACACTACTACTCTACCACTACTACTACTACTACTACTACTCTACACTCTACTACTCTACACTCTACTACTCTACACTCTACTACTCTACACTCTACACTCTACTACTCTACCACTCTACACTCTACTACTCTACACTCTACTACTCTACACTCTACTACTCTACACTCTACTACTCTACACTCTACTACTCTACACTCTACTACTCTACACTCTACTACTCTACTACTCTACACTCTACTACTCTACACTCTACTACTCTACACTCTACACTCTACTACTCTACACTCTACTACTCTACACTCTACTACTCTACACTCTACTACTCTACACTCTACTACTCTACTACTTTACACTACTACTTACACTCTACTACTCTACACTCTACTACTCTACACTCTACTACTACTACTCTACACTCTACTACTTTACACTCTACACTCTACTACTCTACTACTTTACACTCTACACTCTACACTCTACTACTTTACACTCTACTACTCTACACTCTACTACTCTACACTCTACTACACTCTACACTCTACTACTCTACACTCTACTACTTTACACTACTACTACACTCTACTACTCTACTACTACTTTACACTCTACTACTCTACTCTACTACTCTACTACTTCTACACCTCTACTACTCTACCACTCTACTACTACTGTACACTCTACTACTCTACACTCTACTACTCTACACTACTACTCTACCACTCTACTACTTTACACTCTACTACTCTACACTCTACTACTCTACACTACACTCTACTACTTTTTACCACTCTACTACTTCTACACTCTACTACTTTTACACTCTACTACTCTACCACTTACATTCTAATCAAATCAAATCAAATGTATTTATATAGCCCTTCGTACATCACTGATATCTCTACTACTGTACACTCTACTACTCTACACTCTACTACTCTACACTCTACTACTCTACACTCTACCACTACTACTACACTCTACTACTCTACACTCTACTACTTACACTCTACTACTCTACACTCTACTACTACACTCTACTACTCTACTAACTCTTCTACACTCTACACTCTACACTCTACTACTACACTCTACTACTCTACACCTCTACCACTCTACTACTCTACACTCTACACTTTACACTCTACTACTCTACACTCTACACTCTACCACTCTACTACTCTACTACTCTACACTCTACTACTTTACACTCTACCACTCTACCACTCTACTACTTTACACTCTACTACTCTACACTCTACCACTCTACACTCTACCACTCTACCACTCTACTACTCTACACTCTACTACTCTACACTCTACTACTCTACACTCTACTACTCTACCACTCTACACTCTACACTCTACTACTCTACCACTCTACTACTCTACACCTCTACTACTCTACCACTCTACACTACTCTACTGTACACTCTACTACTCTACACTCTACTACTACACTCTACTACTCTACCACTCTACTACTTTACACCTACTACTCTACACTCTACTATTCTACACTCTACTACTCTACACTCTACTACTCTACACTCTACTACTCTACACTCTACTTCTACACTCTACCACTCTACTACTTTACACTCTACTACTCTACCACTCTACTACTCTACACTCTACTACTTTACACTCTACTACTCTACACTCTACTACTCTACCACTCTACTACTCTACTACTTTACACTCTACTACTCTACACTCTACACTCTACTACTCTACACTCTACTACTCTACCACTCTACTACTTTACACTTTACTACTCTACACTCTACTACTCTACTACTCTACACCTCTACTACTCTACCACTCTACACTACTACTGTACACTCTACTACTCTACACTCTACTACTCTACCACTCTACTACTCTACCACTCTACTACTTTACACTCTACTACTCTACACTCTACTACTCTACACTCTACTACTCTACACTCTACTACTCTACACTCTACTACTTTACCACTCTACTACTCTACACTCTACTACTTTACACTCTACTACTCTACCACTCTACATTCTAATCAAATCAAATCAAATCAAATGTATTTATATAGCCCTTCGTACATCAGCTGATATCTCAAAGTGCTGTACACTCTACCACTCTACACTCTACTACTCTACACTCTACTACTCTACACTCTACCACTCTACTACTCTACTACTCTACTACTCTACACTCTACTACTCTACACTCTACTACTCTACCACTCTACTACTTTACACTCTACACTCTACTCTACTCTACACTCTACCACTCTACCACTCTACTACTCTACCACTCTACTACTCTACACTCTACTACTCTACACTCTACTACTCTACCACTCTACTACTTTACACTCTACTACTCTACACTCTACTACTCTACTACTCTACACTCTACTACTCTACACTCTACACTCTACTACTGTACACTCTACTACTCTACACTCTACTACTCTACACTCTACTACTCTACCACTCTACTACTTTACACTCTACTACTCTACACTCTACTACTCTACACTCTACTACTCTACACTCTACTACTCTACCACTCTACTACTCTACACTCTACTACTACACTCTACACTCTACTACTACTTTACACTCTACTACTCTACACTCTACTACTCTACACTCTACTACTCTACACTCTACTACTCTACACTCTACTACTCTACCACTCTACTACTCTACTACTTTACACTCTACTACTCTACACTCTACTACTCTACTACTCTACCACTCTACTACTTTACACTCTACTACTCTACACTCTACTACTCTACCACTCTACTACTTTACACTCTACTACTCTACACTCTACTACTCTACTACTCTACACCTCTACTACTCTACACTCTACTACTCTACACTCTACTACTTACACTCTACTACTCTACTACTCTACACTCTACCACTCTACTACTTACACTCTACTACACTCTACTACTCTACTACTCTACACTCTACTACTTTACACTCTACTACTCTACACTCTACTACTCTACCACTCTACTACTTTACACTCTACTACTCTACACTCTACTACTCTACACTCTACTACTCTACACTCTACTACTTTACACTCTACTACTCTACACTCTACACTCTACACTCTACTACATTCTAATCAAATCAAATCAAATGTATTTATATAGCCCTTCGTACATCAGCTGATATCTCAAAGTGCTGTACACTCTACCACTCTACACTCTACTACTCTACACTCTACTACTCTACACTCTACCACTCTACTACTCTACACTCTACTACTCTACACTCTACTACTCTATACTCTACCACTCTACACTCTACTACTCTACCACTCTACTACTTTACACTCTACTACTCTACACTCTACTACTCTACACTCTACTACTCTACACTCTACCACTCTACTACTCTACCACTCTACACTCTACTACTCTACACTCTACACACTACTACTCTACCACTCTACTACTCTACCACTCTACTACTCTACACTCTACTACTTTACACTCTACTACTCTACTACTCTACACTCTACACTCTACTACTCTACACTCTACCACTCTACTACTCTACCACTCTACTACTCTACCACTCTACACTCTACTACTCTACACTCTACACTACTACTCTACTTCTACACTCTACTACTCTACCACTCTACTACTTTACACTCTACTACTCTACACTCTACTACTCTACACTCTACACTCTACAACTCTACACTCTACCACTCTACTACTCTACCACTCTCCTACTCTACACTCTACTACTCTACACTCTACTACTCTACACCCTACTACTTTACACTCTACACTCTACTACTCTACACTCTACTACTCTACCACTCTACCATTCTACACTCTACACTCTACCACTCTACCACTCTACTACTTTACACTCTACCACTCTACTACTCTACACTCTACACTCTACTACTTTACACTCTACTACTTTACACTCTACTACTCTACACTCTACTACTCTACACTCTACTACTCTACACTCTACTACTCTACACTCTACTACTTTACACTCTACCACTCTACTACTCTACACTCTACTACTCTAACACTCTACTACTTTACACTCTACTACTCTACACTCTACTACTCTACACTCTACTACTCTACCACTCTACACTACCACTCTACTACTCTACACTCTACAACTCTACACTCTACAACTCTACACTCTACCACTCTACCACTCTACTACTCTACCACTCTACTACTCTACAACTCTACTACTCTACTACTCTACACTCTACCACTCTACTAATTTACACTCTACTAATTTACACTCTACAACTCTACACTCTACTACTCTACACTCTACTACTCTACACTCTACCACTCTACTAATTTACACTCTACTAATTTACACTCTACACTCTACACCTCTACCACTCTACCACTCTACCACTCTACCACTCTACAACTCTACACTCTACTACTTTACACTCTACTACTCTACCCTCTACCACTCTACACTCTACCACTCTACACCTCTACTACTCTACACTCTACTACTTTACACTCTACTACTCTACCCTCTACCACTCTACACTCTACCACTCTACACCTCTACTACTCTACCACTCTACTACTCTACTACTCTACACCCTACTACTTTACACTCTACTACTCTACCACTCTACTACTCTACATTCTAATCAAATCAAATCAAATCAAATGTATTTATATAGCCCTTCGTACATCAGCTGATATCTCAAAGTGCTGTACACTCTACCACTCTACACTCTACTACTCTACTACTCTATACTCTACCACTCTACACTCTACTACTCTACCACTCTACCACTCTACTACTTTACACTCTACTACTCTACACTCTACTACTCTACACTCTACTACTCTACACTCTACTACTCTACACTCTACTACTACTCTACACTCTACTACTCTACACTCTACTACTCTACCACTCTACTACTCTACACTCTACTACTTTACACTCTACCACTCTACTACTCTACACTCTACTACTCTACACTCTACTACTCTACACTCTACCACTCTACTACTCTACCACTCTACACTCTACTACTTTACACTCTACCACTCTACTACTACTCTACACTCTACTACTCTACACTCTACTACTCTACCACTCTACTACTTTACACTCTACTACTCTACACTATACTACTCTACAACTCTACACTCTACCACTCTACCACTCTACTACTCTACCACTCTACTACTCTACACTCTACTACTCTACCACTCTACTACTTTACACTCTACTACTCTACACTCTACTACTCTACTACTCTACTACTCTACTACTACTACACTCTACTACTCTACACTCTACTACTCTACCACTCTACTACTCTACCACTCTACTACTTTACACTCTACTACTCTACACTCTACTACACTCTACACTCTACTACTCTACACTCTACTACTACCACTCTACTACTCTACACTCTACTACTTTACACTCTACACTCTACCACTCTACTACTTTACACTCTACTACTCTACCACTCTACTACTCTACACTCTACTACTCTACCACTCTACCACTCTACTACTTTACACTCTACTACTCTACACTCTACTACTCTACTACTCTACTACTCTACTACTTTACACTCTACTACTCTACACTCTACTACTCTACCACTCTACTACTTTACACTCTACTACTCTACACTCTACACTCTACTACTCTACACTACTCTACACTCTACTACTCTACTACTTCTTTACACTCTACTACTCTACACTCTACTACTCTACACTCTACTACTTCTACACTTACTACTCTACACTCTACTACTCTACTACTCTACACCTCTACTACTCTACACTCTACACTCTACTACTTTACACTCTACTACTCTACACTCTACTACTCTACCACTCTACTACTCTACTACTCTACACTCTACTACTCTACACTCTACTACTCTACACACTACTACTACACCTCTACCACTCTACACTCTACTACTGTACACTCTACTACTCTACACTCTACTACTCTACACTCTACTACTCTACACTCTACTTTACACTCTACTACTCTACACTCTACTACTCTACTACTCTACACTCTACTACTCTACACTCTACTACTCTACTACTCTACACTCTACTACTCTACACTCTACTACTCTACACTACTACTTTACACTCTACTACTCTACACTCTACTACTCTACACTCTACTACTCTACTACTCTACCACTCTACTACTCTACACTCTACTACTTTACACTCTACACTACCACTACTACTCTACACTCTACTACTCTACACTACTACTACATTCTAACACTCTACTACTTCTACTACTGATATCTCTACTACTTACCACTCTACACTCTACTACTCTACTACTCTTCTACACTCTACACTACTACTCTACCACTCTACTACTTTACACTCTACTACTCTACACTCTACTACTCTACACTCTACTACTCTACACTCTACCACTCTACTACTTTACACTCTACTCTACTACTTACTACACTCTACTACTTCTACACTCTACTACTCTACACTCTACTACTCTACACTCTACTACTTTACACTCTACTACTCTACACTCTACTACTCTACACTCTACTACTCTACACTCTACACTCTACACTCTACTACTCTACACTCTACTACTCTACACTCTACTACTCTACTCTACACTCTACTACTTTACACTCTACTACTCTACACTCTACTACTCTACACTCTACACTCTACTACTTACACTCTACACTCTACTACTCTACACTGTACACTCTACTCCACTACTCTACCACTTACTACTTTACACTCTTACTCTACACTCTACTACTCTACACTCTACTACTCTACCACTCTACACTCTACTACTCTACACTCTACTACTCTACACTCTACTACTCTACACTCTACTACTCTACCACTCTACTACTCTACTACTCTACACTCTACTACTCTACACTCTACTACTCTACACTCTACTACTCTACCACTCTACTACTCTACACTCTACACTCTACCACTCTACTACTTTACACTCTACTACTCTACTCTACTACTCTACCACTCTACTACTCTACACTAATCAAATCAAATCAAATCAAATCAAATGTATTTATATAGCCCTTTATCACTGATATCTCAAAGTGCTGTACACTCTACCACTCTACACTCTACTACTCTACACTCTACTACTCTACACTCTACCACTCTACACTCTACTACTCTACACTACTCTACTACTCTATACTCTACCACTCTACACTCTACTACTCTACCACTCTACTACTTTACACTCTACTACTCTACACTCTACTACTCTACACTCTACTACTCTACACTCTACCACTCTACTACTCTACCACTCTACACTCTACTACTACACTCTACACTCTACTACTCTACCACTCTACTACTCTACCACTCTACTACTCTACACTCTACTACTTTACACTCTACTACTCTACACTCTACTACTCTACACTCTACTACTCTACACTCTACCACTCTACTACTCTACCACTCTACTACTCTACCACTCTACACTCTACTACTTTACACTCTACCACTCTACTACTCTACTACTCTACACTCTACTACTCTACACTCTACTACTCTACCACTCTACTACTTTACACTCTACTACTCTACACTCTACTACTTCTACACTCTACACTCTACAACTCTACACTCTACCACTCTACACTCTACTACTCTACACTCTACACTCTACTACTCTACACTCTACACTCTACTACTTCTACACTCTACTACTCTACAACTCTACACTCTACCACTCTACTACTCTACCACTCTACTACTCTACTACTCTACACTCTACTACTCTACACTCTACCACTCTACTAATTTACACTCTACTAATTTACACTCTACAACTCTACACTCTACTACTCTACACTCTACTACTCTACACTCTACAACTCTACCACTCTCCTAATTTACACTCTACAACTCTACACTCTACTACTCTACACTCTACTACTTCTACACTCTACTACTTTACACTCTACTACTCTACACTCTACTACTCTACCACTCTACTAATTTACACTCTACAACTCTACACTCTACTACTCTACACTCTACACTCTACACTCTACTTCTACACTCTACTACTCTACACTCTACTACTCTACACTCTACCACTCTACACTCTACTACTCTACTACTCTACACTCTACTACTCTACACTCTACCACTCTACTAATTTACACTCTACTAATTTACACTCTACAACTCTACTACACTCTACTACTCTACACTCTACTACTCTACAACTCTACCACTCTCCTAATTTACACTCTAAGACTCTACACTCTACTACTCTACACTCTACTACTCTACACTCTACTACTTTACACTCTACTACTCTACACTCTACTACTCTACCACTCTACTAATTTACACTCTACAACTCTACACTCTACTACTCTACACTCTACTACTCTACACTCTACTACTACACTCTACTACTCTACACTCTACTACTCTACCACTCTACACTCTACTACTCTACACTCTACTACTCTACCACTCTACTACTCTACTACTCTACACTCTACTACTCTACCACTCTACTACTTTACACTCTACTACTCTACACTCTACTACTCTACAACTCTACACTCTACCACTCTACCACTCTACTACTCTACACTCTACTACTTCTACACTCCACTACTCTACCACTCTACTACTTTACACTCTACTACTCTACACTCTACTACTCTACACCTCTACTACTCTACCACTCTACACTCTACTACTTTACACTCTACTACTCTACACTCTACTACTTTACACTCTACTACTCTACACTCTACTACTCTACACTCTACTACTCTACACTCTACCACACTACTACTCTACCACTCTACTACTCTACCACTCTACACTCTACTACTTTACACTCTACCACTCTACTACTCTACTACTCTACACTCTACTACTCTACACTCTACTACTCTACCACTCTACTACTTTACACTCTACTACTCTACACTCTACTACTCTACACTCTACACTCTACAACTCTACACTCTACCACTCTACACTCTACTACTCTACACTCTACACTCTACTACTCTACACTCTACACTCTACTACTCTACACTCTACACTCTACAACTCTACACTCTACCACTCTACTACTCTACCACTCTACTACTCTACTACTCTACACTCTACTACTCTACACTCTAGCACTCTACTAATTTACACTCTACTAATTTACACTCTACAACTCTACACTACTTCTACACTCTACTACTCTACACTCTACAACTCTACCACTCTACTATTTACACTCTACAACTCTACACTCTACTACTCTACACTCTACTACTCTACACTCTACTACTTTACACTCTACTACTCTACACTCTACTACTCTACCACTCTACTAATTTACACTCTACAACTCTACACTCTACTACTCTACACTCTACTACTCTACACTCTACTACTCTACACTCTACTACTCTACACTCTACTACTCTACACTCTACTACTCTACACTCTACCACTCTACACTCTACTACTCTACTACTCTACACTCTACTACTCTACACTCTACCACTCTACTAATTTACACTCTACTAATTTACACTCTACAACTCTACACTCTACTACTCTACACTCTACTACTCTACAACTCTACCACTCTCCTAATTTACACTCTAAGACTCTACACTCTACTACTCTACACTCTACTACTCTACACTCTACTACTTTACACTCTACTACTCTACACTCTACTACTCTACCACTCTACTAATTTACACTCTACAACTCTACACTCTACTACTCTACACTCTACTACTCTACACTCTACTACTCTACACTCTACTACTCTACACTCTACTACTCTACCACTCTACACTCTACTACTCTACACTCTACTACTCTACAACTCTACAACTCTACACTCTACTACTCTACACTCTACTACTCTACCACTCTACTACTTTACACTCTACTACTCTACACTCTACTACTCTACAACTCTACACTCTACCACTCTACCACTCTACTACTCTACCACTCTACTACTCTACACTCCACTACTCTACCACTCTACTACTTTACACTCTACTACTCTACACTCTACTACTCTACACCTCTACTACTCTACCACTCTACACTCTACTACTGTACACTCTACTACTCTACACTCTACTACTCTACCACTCTACTACTCTACCACTCTACTACTTTACACTCTACTACTCTACACTCTACTACTCTACACTCTACTACTCTACACTCTACTACTCTACCACTCTACTACTCTACACTCTACTACTTTACACTCTACACTCTACCACTCTACTACTTTACACTCTACTACTCTACCACTCTACTACTCTACCACTCTACTACTCTACATTCTAATCAAATCAAATCAAATCAAATGTATTTATATAGCCCTTCGTACATCAGCTGATATCTCAAAGTGCTGTACACTCTACCACTCTACACTCTACTACTCTACTACTCTACACTCTACCACTCTACACTCTACTACTCTACACTACTCTCTACTACTCTATACTCTACCACTCTACACTCTACTACTCTACCACTCTACTACTTTACACTCTACTACTCTACACTCTACTACTCTACACTCTACTACTCTACACTCTACCACTCTACTACTCTACCACTCTACACTCTACTACTCTACACTCTACACTCTACTACTCTACCACTCTACTACTCTACCACTCTACTACTCTACACTCTACTACTTTACACTCTACTACTCTACACTCTACTACTCTACACTCTACTACTCTACACTCTACCACACTACTACTCTACCACTCTACTACTCTACCACTCTACACTCTACTACTTTACACTCTACCACTCTACTACTCTACTACTCTACACTCTACTACTCTACACTCTACTACTCTACCACTCTACTACTTTACACTCTACTACTCTACACTCTACTACTCTACACTCTACACTCTACAACTCTACACTCTACCACTCTACACTCTACTACTCTACACTCTACACTCTACTACTCTACACTCTACACTCTACTACTCTACACTCTACACTCTACAACTCTACACTCTACCACTCTACTACTCTACCACTCTACTACTCTACTACTCTACACTCTACTACTCTACACTCTACCACTCTACTAATTTACACTCTACTAATTTACACTCTACAACTCTACACTCTACTACTCTACACTCTACTACTCTACAACTCTACCACTCTCCTAATTTACACTCTACAACTCTACACTCTACTACTCTACACTCTACTACTCTACACTCTACTACTTTACACTCTACTACTCTACACTCTACTACTCTACCACTCTACTAATTTACACTCTACAACTCTACACTCTACTACTCTACACTCTACTACTCTACACTCTACTACTCTACACTCTACTACTCTACACTCTACTACTCTACACTCTACCACTCTACACTCTACTACTCTACTACTCTACACTCTACTACTCTACACTCTACCACTCTACTAATTTACACTCTACTAATTTGCACTCTACAACTCTACACTCTACTACTCTACAACTCTACCACTCTCCTAATTTACACTCTAAGACTCTACACTCTACTACTCTACACTCTACTACTCTACACTCTACTACTCTACACTCTACTACTCTACCACTCTACAACTCTACACTCTACTACTCTACACTCTACTACTCTACCACTCTACTACTCTACACTCTACTACTCTACACTCTACTACTCTACACTCTACTACTTTACACTCTACTACTTACAAGTAATGCTTATGCACATTTTTTATAGGCAAATAACAGCATAACATGTTTTTGGCTAAGTACATTAAAAACTGTAAACTGAAATTCATTAAGAGTTACATGCGTAGCTGTACGTCCCTTTGGATGAAAGCTTGTCAATATGGCTTTAACAATACTTCCTGTTTCCATTAGTAATGTTGATGTTTGGAGTTTCCTGAGGAGTTCAGAGCCTCTACAGTTCTACTCTACAGATGCAGCTAGTTCATTATAGTTCCTATAGAGAGGTAGTCTGTATCTGCATCCCAAATGGCATCCTTTTCCTAGTGCACTACTTTAGACCAGGGCACTATTCCCTATATAGTACACTACTTTAGACCAAGGCCCTTTTCCCTATATAGTGCACTACTTTAGACCAGGGCCCTATTCCCTATATAGTGCACTACTATAGACCCTATTCCCTATATAGTGCACTACGTTAGACCAGAGTCTATTTTCCCTATATAGTGCACTACTTTAGACCAGGGCCCTATTCCCTATATAGTGCACTACTTTAGACCAGGGCCCTATTCCCTATATAGTGCACTACTTTAGACCAGGGCCCTTTTCCCTATATAGTGCACTACTTTGGACCAGGGCCCTATTCCCTATATAGTGCACTACTTTAGAGCAGGGCCCTATTCCCTATATAGTGCACTACTTTAGACCAGAACCCTATTCCCTATATAGTACACTACTTTAGACCAAGGCCCTTTTCCCTATATAGTGCACTACTTTAGACCAGGGCCCTATTCACTATATAGTGCACTACGTTAGACCAGCGCCCTATTCCCTATATAGTGCACTACGTTAGACCAGAGCCCTATTCCCTATATAGTGCACTACGTTAGACCAGAGCCCTATTCCCTATATAGTGCACTACGTTAGACCAGGGCCCTATTCCCTATATAGTGCACTACTATAGACCCTATTCCCTATATAGTGCACTACGTTAGACCAGGACACTATTCCCTATATAGTACACTACGTTAGACCAGAGCCCTATTCCCTATATAGTGCACTACTTTAGACCAGGGCCCTATTCCCTATATAGTGCACTACTATAGACCCTATTCCCTATATAGTGCACTACGTTAGACCAGAGCCCTATTCCCTATGTAGTGCACTACGTTAGACCAGGACCCTACTCCCTATATAGTGCACTACTATAGACCCTATTCACAATATAGTGGTACTACTATAGACCCTATTCCCTATTTAGTGCACTACGTTAGACCAGAGGCCTATTCCCTATATAGTGCACTACTATAGACCCTATTCCCTATGTAGTGCACTACGTTAGACCAGGACCCAGGTTCCTAGGTACCATTTAGAGCACAGCCCGTCTCTCCACACCTCGTTGGCTCTAATGGCCCTGGCTCAGACCTTAAGTTACATGACTATCTGATGATTAACACAGACACACATGCTATGGCTGGGACCCTGCGCTACAATACATAATACCATATGATGATTTACATCCATTTCAGTCATTTATCCTCGTTACTCAGAATATTTGTGAAATAGGAAAACTAGCCTCTTTTTCCAATTTGGCTAAATCCTATTTATGTAAAGAGACCAGTGGACCAGTGTTCTGCTAGAGGGATGGAGCAGCTCTCTCTGTGAGAGTGGACCAGTGTTCTGCTAGAGGGACGGAGCAGCTCTCTGTGAGAGTGGACCAGTGTACTGCTAGAGGGACGGAGCAGCTCTCTCTGTGAGAGTGGACCAGTGTACTGCTAGAGGGACGGAGCAGCTCTCTCTGTGAGAGTGGACCAGTGTACTGCTAGAGGGACGGAGCAGCTCTCTGTGAGAGTGGACCAGTGTACTGCTAGAGGGACGGAGCAGCTCTCTGTGAGAGTGGACCAGTGTACTGCTAGAGGGACGGAGCAGCTCTCTCTGTGAGAGTGGACCAGTGTACTGCTAGAGGGACGGAGCAGCTCTCTCTGTGAGAGTGGACCAGTGTACTGCTAGAGGGATGGAGCAGCTCTCTGTGAGAGTGGACCAGTGTACTGCTAGAGGGACGGAGCAGCTCTCTCTGTGAGAGTGGACCAGTGTACTGCTAGAGGGACGGAGCAGCTCTCTGTGAGAGTGGACCAGTGTACTGCTAGAGGGACGGAGCAGCTCTCTGTGAGAGTGGACCAGTGTACTGCTAGAGGGACCGAGCAGCTCTCTGTGAGAGTGTGAGTGTCGGTGAGAGTGTGTCGGTGAGTGTGTGTGTCGGTGCGTGCGTGTGTGAGTGCGTGCGTGTGTGTGCGTGTGTGAGTGCGTGGGCAGAGCCTAAGCCTACCCGGTGGCTGGAATACGATGTGTGTCTGGTTAATGTGCTCTGATAGTTCGACCAGAGGATTGACCTACACCACCCTCCTCCACCACCCCACCCCTCACCCTCCTCCACTCCCACCCTCCTCCACCCTCCGCCACCCTCCTCCAGCACCCCACCCCTCACCCACTCCACCCTCCTCCACCCTCCACCACCACCCCACCTCTCACCCTCCTCCACACCACCCATCTCCACCACCCCACCCCTCACCCCTCCTCCACCCTGCGCCACCCTCCTCCAGCACCCCACCCCTCACCCACTCCACCCTCCTCCACCCTCCACCACCCTCCACCACACCACCCTCCTCCACCCTCCACCACCCTCCACCACCCTCCTCCACACCACCCTCCTCCACCCTCCACCACCCTCCTCCACCCTCCACCACCTCCTCCACTCCACCACTCACCGTCCTCCACACCACCCTCCTCCACCCTCCACCACCCTCCACCACCCTCCTCCACCCTCCACCACCATCCCACCATCCCACCATCCCACCCCTCACCCTCCTCCACTCCACCACCCTCCACCAACCTCCTCCAACCTCCACCACCCTCCCCCACACTCCTCCACCCCACCCTCCCCCACCCCTCCCCCACCCTCCTCCACCCCCTCCCCCACCCCTCCTCCTCCCTCCCCCAACCACCCCTCCCCACCCTCCTCCTCCCGAACCACTGGCCGCCAGGCGTTTGATCAGGTCCAGGCCTCACTGCACTCATTCATCCCTTGCCCCACACGTGTGTGTGTGTGTGTGCGTGCGTTAGAGAGCTTACCTCTGCAGTAATGACGGCCCAGTGAAAGGAGACCCGTGGCGAGGCCAGATCTGTTCAAGATGGCTGCAGTCCGTGTCATCGCTGCTCCGCCCCTCCTCAATCACCCAAAGGGGTTTCCTGGGGTAAAACTCTCTTAGTCTAGATGTTTCCATTTCCTATTTATTTCACACAGATGTAGGGTCTTAATTTGAGCCAGTTTGCTGCAGCAGGAAAATCATCCTGCAGGAATAGGGAATTTGAATTATGATGTGAATTATAATTAATGGACATTTTTGTAAAGGGTTGATACTTCAGAAGCCTTTTTAAACCTCAAATGTTTTACATTTCCTGCTTTGGTTTGTTATGGACACAGCATTTGTTGTTGTTTTTCATAATGCATTATGGGAAAGATGAATCCAGATTTTATTCACCCTAGTCTGGGTATTGACAGACAGATAGACTCTGGTTCCGTCCCAATTATCTCTCCTTCCTGCTGAAGTGTGTATTTATTCACTTCCCTTCATTGATTTGAAAGGAAATGGAAACTCCCTGTCAATCCAATGCCTGTAAATGGGTTGGGAGTAAAGGAACAATTTTTTTTTTTTTTTACCTTTTAGGAAGTTAAATTGTGACGCACCCTGAAGGCTTCAGAATAAATTATACAAACATTACATCCATTATATCTACAGCATCAGGCTGTGTCCCAAATGAAACACTATGCCCTATATCGTACACTACTTTAGACCAGGGCCCATAGGGCTAACCCTAACCAATAGGGTCTAAACTAGCGCCCACTACATAGGGATTAAGGTGCCATTTGGGATGCAGGCTCTGCGTTCTGCTTGTTTGCTGTAGCACATCATTTAGATGGAAACGTTACCAACAGGTCGTTAGCATCGCTATAAAGAGACGGCGCTAAGATGTTTGTGCCACAGGCTGGAAAAACAGTGTTCAATCAGCGTTCTTTAGTTTGATTCTGGTTTCCCCCGGACAGCTGCCCACGCTGCGAAACCAAAGAAACAGAACATAAACAGAGCGAAAAGAAAACACTGCCCTCTGTCTACCTCCTACACACACACTTATTCAAGCAAATATATGCACGCACACACACGCACACGCACACACACACACACACACACACACTACACTGCTGGTTTCCTCAACCTTCTCCCCTTCTGGTTTCCTCATCGTCTCTATTGATGGTTTCCTTACCCTCTCCCCAAAACCCTGCAGCTTCCTTACCGTCTTCCCTGCTAGTTTTGTCGGAACACCCTGCTGGTTTCCTCACCATCTACTCAACACCCTGCTGGTTTCCTCACCATCTACTCAACACCCTGCTGGTTTCCTCTTCATCTACTCATCACCCTGCTGGTTTCCTCTTCATCTACTCAACACCCTGCTGGTTTCCTCTTCATCTACTCAACACCCTGCTGGTTTCCTCACCATCTACTCAACACCCTGCTGGTTTCCTCTTCATCTACTCAACACCCTGCTGGTTTCCTCACCATCTACTCATCACCCTGCTGGTTTCTTCACCGTCTACTCAACACCCTGCTGGTTTCCTCTTCATCTACTCAACACCCTGCTGGTTTCCTCATCATCTACTCAACACCCTGCTGGTTTCCTCACCATCTACTCATCACCCTGCTGGTTTCTTCACCGTCTACTCAACACCCTGCTGGTTTCCTCACCATCTACTCATCACCCTGCTGGTTTCTTCACCGTCTACTCAACACCCTGCTGGTTTCCTCTTCATCTACTCAACACCCTGCTGGTTTCCTCACCATCTACTCATCACCCTGCTGGTTTCCTCACCATCTACTCAACACCCTGCTGGTTTCCTCTTCATCTACTCAACACCCTGCTGGTTTCCTCTTCATCTACTCAACACCCTGCTGGTTTCCTCACCATCTACTCAACACCCTGCTGGTTTCCTCACCGTCTACTCAACACCCTGCTGGTTTCCTCATCATCTACTCAACACCCTGCTGGTTTCCTCTTCATCTACTCAACACCCTGCTGGTTTCCTCACCATCTACTCAACACCCTGTTGGTTTCCTCACCATATACTCAACACCCTGCTGGTTTCCTCTTCATCTACTCAACACCCTGCTGGTTTCCTCTTCATCTACTCAACACCCTGCTGGTTTCCTCATCATCTACTCAACACCCTGCTGGTTTCCTCACCATCTACTCAACACCCTGCTGGTTTCCTCACCATCTACTCATCACCCTGCTGGTTTCCTCTTCATCTACTCAACACCCTGCTGGTTTCCTCTTCATCTACTCATCACCCTGCTGGTTTCCTCTTCATCTACTCAACACCCTGCTGGTTTCCTCACCATCTACTCAACACCCTGCTGGTTTCCTCACCATCTACTCAACACCCTGCTGGTTTCCTCTTCATCTACTCAACACCCTGCTGGTTTCCTCTTCATCTACTCAACACCCTGCTGGTTTCCTCATCATCTCCCCAACACCCTGCTGGTTTCCTCACCGTCTCCCCAACACCCTGCTGGTTTCCTCACCGTCTCCCCAACTCATTGCTGGTTTCCTCACTGTCTCCCCAACACCCTGCTGGTTTCCTCACCGTCTCCCCAACTCATTGCTGGTTTCCTCACCGTCTCCCCTACACATTGCTGGTTTCCTCACCGTCTCCCCAACTCATTGCTGGTTTCCTCACCGTCTCCCCAACTCATTGCTGGTTTCCTCACCGTCTCCCCAACTCATTGCTGGTTTCCTCACCGTCTCCCCAACACATTGCTGGTTTCCTCACCGTTTCCCAACAACCTGCTGGTTTCTTCACCTTCTCCACTGCTGGTTTCTTCACCTTCTCCACTGCTGGTTTCCTCACTGTCTCCACTGCTGGTTTCCTCACTGTCTCCCTGACAACCTGCTGGTTTCAACACCATCTCCACTGCTGGTTTCCTCACCGTCTCCCTGACAACCTGCTGGTTTCAACACCATCTCCACTGCTGGTTTCCTCACCGTCTCCCTGACAACCTGCTGGTTTCCTCACCGTCTCCCTGACAACCTGCTGGTTTCCTCACCGTCTCCCTGACAACCTGCTGGTTTCCTCACCGTTTCCACTGTTGGTTTCCTCACCGTCTCCACTGCTGGTTTCCTCACCATCTCCACTGTTGGTTTCCTCACCGTCTCCACTGCTGGTTTCCTCACCATCTCCACTGCTGGTTTCCTCACCGTCTCCCTGACAACCTGCTGGTTTCAACACCATCTCCACTGTTGGTTTCCTCACCGTCTCCCTGACAACCTGCTGGTTTCCTCACCGTTTCCACTGTTGGTTTCCTCACCGTCTCCACTGCTGGTTTCCTCACCATCTCCACTGTTGGTTTCCTCACCGTCTCCACTGCTGGTTTCCTCACCATCTCCACTGCTGGTTTCCTCACCGTCTCCCTGACAACCTGCTGGTTTCAACACCATCTCCACTGTTGGTTTCCTCACCGTCTCCCTGACAACCTGCTGGTTTCAACACCATCTCCACTGCTGGTTTCCTCACCGTCTCCCTGACAACCTGCTGGTTTCCTCACCATCTCCACTGCTGGTTTCCTCACCGTCTCCACTGCTGGTTTCCTCACCGTCTCCCTGAAAACCTGCTGGTTTCAACACCATCTCCACTGCTGGTTTCCTCACCGTCTCCCTGACAACCTGCTGGTTTCAACACCATCTCCACTGCTGGTTTCCTCACCGTCTCCCTGACAACCTGCTGGTTTCCTCACCATCTCCACTGCTGGTTTCCTCACCGTCTCCACTGCTGGTTTCCTCACCGTCTCCCTGACAACCTGCTGGTTTCCTCACCGTCTCCCCTGCTGGTTTCCTCACCGTCTCCCTGACAACCTGCTGGTTTCCTCACCGTCTCCACTGCTGGTTTCCTCACCGTCTCCACTGCTGGTTTCCTCACCGTCTCCACTGCTGGTTTCCTCACCGTCTCCCTGACAACCTGCTGGTTTCCTCACCGTCTCCACTGCTGGTTTCCTCACCGTCTCCCTGACAACCTGCTGGTTTCCTCACCGTCTCCCTGACAACCTGCTGGTTTCCTCACTGTCTCCCTGACAACCTGCTGGTTTCCTCACCGTCTCCCTGACAACCTGCTGGTTTCCTCACCGTCTCCCTGACAACCTGCTGGTTTCCTCACCGTCTCCCTGACAACCTGCTGGTTTCCTCACCGTCTCCCTGACAACCTGCTGGTTTCCTCACCGTCTCCCTGACAACCTGCTGGTTTCCTCACCGTCTCCACTGCTTGTTTCCTCACCGTTTCCACTGTTGGTTTCCTCACCGTCTCCACTGCTGGTTTCCTCACCATCTCCACTGTTGGTTTCCTCACAGTCTCCACTGCTGGTTTCCTCGCCATCTCCACTGCTGGTTTCCTCACCGTCTCCACTGCTGGTTGCCTCACCGTCTCCACTGCTGGTTTCCTCACCGTCTCCCTGACAACCTGCTGGTTTCCTCACCGTCTCCACTGCTGATTTCCTCACCGTCTCCACTGCTGGTTTCCTCACCGTCTCCACTGCTGGTTTCCTCACCGTCTCCCTGACAACCTGCTGGTTTCCTCACCGTCTCCACTGCTGGTTTCCTCACCGTCTCCACTGCTGGTTTCCTCACCGTCTCCCTGACAACCTGCTGGTTTCCTCACCATCTCCACTGCTGGTTTCCTCACCGTCTCCACTGCTGGTTTCCTCACCGTCTCCACTGCTGGTTTTCTCACCGTCTCCACTGCTGGTTTCCTCACCGTCTCCACTGCTGGTTTCCTCACCGTCTCCCTGACAACCTGCTGGTTTCCTCACCGTCTCCACTGCTGGTTTCCTCACCGTCTCCACTGCTGGTTTCCTCACCGTCTCCACTGCTGGTTTCCTCACCGTCTCCCTGACAACCTGCTGGTTTCCTCACCGTCTCCACTGCTGGTTTCCTCACCATCTCCACTGCTGGTTTCCTCACCATCTCCACTGCTGGTTTCCTCACCATCTCCACTGCTGGTTTCCTCACCATCTCCACTGCTGGTTTCCTCACCATCTCCACTGCTGGTTTCCTCACCGTCTCCCTGACAACCTGCTGGTTTCCTCACCATCTCCACTGCTGGTTTCCTCACCGTCTCCCTGACAACCTGCTGGTTTCCTCACCGTCTCCACTGCTGGTTTCCTCACCGTCTCCACTGCTGGTTTCCTCACTGTCTCCACTGCTGGTTTCCTCAACATCTCCACTGCTGGTTTCCTCACCGTCTCCACTGCTGATTTCCTCACCATCTCCACTGCTGGTTTCCTCACCGTCTCCCTGACAACCTGCTGGTTTCCTCACCATCTCCACTGCTGGTTTCCTCACCGTCTCCCTGACAACCTGCTGGTTTCCTCACCGTCTCCACTGCTGGTTTCCTCACCGTCTCCACTGCTGGTTTCCTCACCGTCTCCACTGCTGGTTTCAACACCGTCTCCCTGACAACCTGCTGGTTTCCTCACCATCTCCACTGCTGGTTTCCTCACCGTCTCCACTGCTGGTTTCCTCACCGTCTCCACTGCTGGTTTCAACACCGTCTCCCTGACAACCTGCTGGTTTCCTCACCGTCTCCCTGACAACCTGCTGGTTTCCTCACCGTCTCCACTGCTGGTTTCCTCACCATCTCCACTGCTGGTTTCCTCACCATCTCCACTGCTGGTTTCCTCACTGTCTCCCTGACAACCTGCTGGTTTCCTCACCGTCTCCACTGCTGGTTTCCTTACTGTCTGTCACAGGCAGGCAGAGAGACAGACAGAGAAGAAGACAGGCAGACAGGTAGACCGACAGTAGAGAGGAGGACCTCTAAACCAGTGGACTGACAATGAGTTCCAGACTTTTTATTTTTTACATTTTATTTCAACTGCGACCTGGCCAAGATAAAGCACAGCAGTTTGACACATACAACAGCACAGAGTTACACATGGAATAAACAAAAATACAAATCTATATACAATGAGTGCAAATGAGGTAAGATAAGGGAGGTAAGGCAATAAATAGGCCATGGTGGCGAAGTAATTACAATATAGCAATTTAACACTGGAATGGTAGATGTGCAGAAGATGAATGTGCAAGTAGAGATACTGGGGTGCAAAGGAGCAAGATAAATAAATACAGTATGGGGATGAGGTAGTTGTATGGGCTGTTTAAAGATGGGCTATGGGCTATGTGCAGGTGCAGTGATCTGAGAGCTGCTCTGACAGCTGGTGCTTAAAGCTAGTGAGGGAGATATGGGTCTCTGGCTTCATTGATTTTTGCAGTTCGTTCCAGTCATTGGCAGCAGAGAACTGGAAGGAAAGGCTGGAGCGCGTGCTACGGGTGGGTGCTGCTATGGTGACCAGTGAGCTGAGATAAGGCGGGGCTTTAACTACTTGTAGGTGACCTGGAGCCAGTGGGTTTGGCGACGTGTATGAAGCGAGGGCCAACCAACGAGAGATTCTACTTTGTCTCTATACTGACGCTCGCAGTGGTGGTGGGTAATATATGGGGCTTTGGTGACAAAACGGATGGCGCTGTGATAGACTGCATCCAATTTGCTGAGTAGAGTGTTGGAGGCTATTTTGTAAATGACATCGTCAAGTCGAGGATCGGTAGGATGGTCAGTTTTACGAGTATGTTTGGCAGCTTGAGTGAAGGATGCTTTGTTGCGAAATAGGAAGCCGATTTTAGATTTAATTTTGGATTGGAGATGCTTAATGTGAGCCTGTAAGGAGAGTTTGCAGTCTAGCCAGACACCTAGGTATTTGTAGTTGTCCAAGCCAGAACTGTCCAGAGTAGTGATGCTGGACGGACGATCAGGTGCAGGCAGTGATCAGTTGAAGAGCATTCATTTAGTTTTGCTTGCATTTAAGAGCACGGAAGGAGAGTTGTATGGCATTGAAGCTCTTCTGGAGGTTAGATAGCACAGTGTCCAAAGAAGGGCCAGAGGAATACAGAATGGTGTCGTCTGCGTAGAGGTGGATCAGAGAATCACCAGCAGCAAGAGCGACATCATTGATGTATACAGAGAAAAGAGTCGGCCCAAGATTGAACCCTGTGGCACCCCCATAGAGACTGCCAGAGGACCGGACAACAGGCCCTCCGATTTGACACACGGAACTCTATCAGAGAATTAGTTGGTGAACCAGGCGAGGCAGTCATTTGAGAAACCAAGGCTGTTGAGTCTGCCGATAAGAATGTGGTGATTGACAGAGTCGAAAGCCTTGGCCAGGTCGATGAATACGGCTGCACAGTAATGTCTCTTATCGATGGCAGTTATGATATCGTTTAGGACCTTGAGCGTGGCTGAGGTGCACCCATGACCGGCTCTGAAACCAGGTGCATGGCGGAGGAGGTATGGTGGGATTCGAAATGGTCGGTAATCTGTTTGTTGACTTGGCTTTCGAAGACCTTAGAAAGGCAGGGTAGGACAGATGTAAGTCTGTAGCAATTTGGGTCTAGAGTGTCTCCCCCTTTGAAGAGGGGGATGACCGCGGCAGGTTTCCAATCTTTGGGGATCTCAGACGATACAAAAGAGAGGTTGAACAGGCTAGTAATAGGGGTTGCAACAATGGCGGCTGATCATTTTAGAAAGACAGGGTCCAGATGGTCTAGCCCGCCTGATTTGTAGGGGTCCAGATTTTGCAGCTCTTTCAGAACATCAGCTGACTGGATTTGGGAGAAGGAGAAATGGGGAAGGCTTGGGCGAGTTGCTGTGGGGGTGCAGGGCTGTTGCCGGATAGGGGGTAGCCAGGTGGAAAGCATGGCCAGCCGTAGAAAAATGCTTATTGAAATTCTCAATTATAGTGGATTTATCAATGGTGACAGTGTTTCCTAGCCTCAGTGCAGTGGGCAGCTGGGAGGAGGTGTTCTTATTCTCCATGGACTTTACAGTGTCCCAGAACCTTTTGGAGTTTGTGCTACAGGATGCACATGTCTGCTTGAAAAAGCTAGCCTATATTTATTCCTGACTTCCTGAAAAGTTGCATATCTATATCTATATGGGAGCTATTCGATGCAAATGCAGAACACCACAGGTGTTTTGTCCTGGTCAAGGGCAGTCAGGTCTGGAGTGAACAAAGGGCTATATCTGTTCTTAGTTCTACATTTTTTGAATGGGGCATGATTATTTAAGATGGTGAAGAAACCACTTTTAAAGAATGACCAGGCATTCTCTACTGACGGGATGAGGTCAATATCCATCCAGGATACCTGGGTCAGATCGATTAGGAAGGCCTGCTCGCTGAAGTGTTTTAGGGAGCGTTTGATAGTGATGAGAGGTGGTGTCCTCAGACCCGTTACGTATGCAGGCAATGAGGCAGTGATCGCTGAGATCTTGGTTCAAAACAGCAGAGGTGTATTTGGAGGGCAAGTTGGTTAGGATGATATCTATGAGGGTGCCCATGTTTACGGATTTGGGGTTGTACCTGATGGGTTCATTGATAATTTGTGAGAGAT
Organism: Oncorhynchus nerka; assembly: GCF_034236695.1. Classification (NCBI taxonomy): domain Eukaryota; kingdom Metazoa; phylum Chordata; class Actinopteri; order Salmoniformes; family Salmonidae; genus Oncorhynchus; species Oncorhynchus nerka. Next base: position 3,955 of record NW_027039861.1, on the reverse strand, counting down.
TGAGGGCATCAAGTTTAGATTGTAGGATGGCTGGGGTGTTAAGCATGTCCCAGTTTAGGTCACCTAGCAGCACAAGCTCTGAAGATAGATGGGGGGGCAATCAGTTCACATATGGTTTCCAGGGCACAGCTGGGGACAGAGGGTGGTCTATAGCAAGCGGCAACGGTGAGAGACTTATTTCTAGAAAGGTGGAGTTTTAAAAGTAGAAGCTCTAATTGTTTGGGAACAGACCTGGATAGTAAGACGGAACTCTGCAGGCTATCTCTGCAGTAGAATGCAACACCGCCCCCTTTGGCAGTTCTATCTTGTCGGAAAAGTTTTATAGCTAGGGATGGACATTTCAGGGTTTTTGGGGGTCTTCCTGAGCCAGGATTCAGACACGGCTAGGACATCTGGGTTGGCAGAGTATGCCAGTGCAGTGAATAAAACAAACTTAGGGAGGAGGCTTCGAATGTTAACATGCATGAAACCAAGGCTTTTACGGTTACAGAAGTCAACAAATGATAGCGGCTGGGGAATGGGAGAGGAACGAGGCACTGCATTAACCTCCACATCACCAGAGGAACAGAGGAGGAGTAGGATAAGGGTACGGCTAAAAGAACTGGTCGCCTATTACTTTCGGAACAGATAGTAAAAGGAGCAGATTTCTGGGCACGGTAGAGTAGATTCAAGGCGTAATGTACAGACAAAGGTATGGTAGGATGTGAATACAGTGGGGGTAAACCTGTGCATCGAGTGATGATGAAAGAGATATTGTCTCGAGAAATATCCTTTAAACCAGGTGATGTCACCGCATGTGTGGGAGGTGGAACTAAAGTGTTAAATAAGGCATGTTGAGCAGGGCTAGAGCCTCTACAGTGAAATAAGGCATGTTGAGCAGGGCTAGAGCCTCTACAGTGAAATAAGGCATGTTGAGCAGGGCTAGAGGCTCTACAGTGAAATAAGGCATGTTCAGCAGCTAGAGCCTCTACAGTGAAATAAGGCATGTTGAGCAGGGCTAGAGGCTCTACAGTGAAATAAGGCATGTTGAGCAGGGCTAGACTTTACAGTGAAACAAGGCGTATTGAGCAGGGCTAGAGGCTCTGCAGTGAAATAAGGCATGTTGAGCAGGGCTAGAGCCTCTACAGTGAAATAAGGCATGTTGAGCAGGGCTAGAGGCTCTACAGTGAAATAAGGCATGTTGAGCAGGGCTAGAGGCTCTACAGTGAAATAAGGCATGTTGAGCAGGGCTAGACTCTACAGTGAAATAAGGCGTATTGAGCAGGGCTAGAGGCTCTGCAGTGAAATAAGGCATGTTGAGCAGGGCTAGAGGCTCTACAGTGAAATAAGGCATGTTGAGCAGGGCTAGAGGCTCTACAGTGAAATAAGGCATGTTGAGCAGGGCTAGACTCTACAGTGAAATAAGGCGTATTGAGCAGGGCTAGAGGCTCTGCAGTGAAATAAGGCATGTTGAGCAGGGCTAGAGCCTCTACAGTGAAATAAGGCATGTTGAGCAGGGCTAGAGCCTCTACAGTGAAATAAGGCATGTTGAGCAGGGCTAGAGGCTCTACAGTGAAATAAGGCATGTTGAGCAGGGCTAGAGGCTCTACAGTGAAATAAGGCATGTTGAGCAGGGCTAGAGGCTCTACAGTGAAATAAGGCATGTTGAGCAGGGCTAGAGGCTCTACAGTGAAATAAGGCATTTTGAGCAGGGCTAGAGCCTCTACAGTGAAATAAGGCATGTTGAGCAGGGCTAGAGGCTCTACAGTGAAATAAGGCATGTTGAGCAGGGCTAGAGGCTCTACGGTGAAATAAGGCATGTTGAGCAGGGCTAGAGCCTCTACAGTGAAATAAGGCATGTTGAGCAGGGCTAGAGGCTCTACAGTGAAATAAGGCATGTTGAGCAGGGCTAGAGGCTCTACAGTGAAATAAGGCATGTTGAGCAGGGCTAGAGGCTCTGCAGTGAAATAAGGCGTATTGTGCAGGGCTAGAGGCTCTGCAGTGAAATAAGGCATGTTGAGCAGGGCTAGAGGCTCTACAGTGAAATAAGGCGTGTTGAGCAGCTAGAGGCTCTACAGTGAAATAAGGCGTGTTGAGCAGCTAGAGGCTCTACGGTGAAATAAGGCATGTTGAGCAGGGCTAGAGGCTCTACAGTGAAATAAGGCATGTTGAGCAGGGCTAGAGGCTCTACAGTGAAATAAGGCATGTTGAGCAGGGCTAGAGCCTCTACAGTGAAATAAGACATGTTGAGCAGGGCTAGAGGCTCTACAGTGAAATAAGGCATGTTGAGCAGGGCTAGAGGCTCTACAGTGAAATAAGGCATGTTGAGCAGGGCTAGAGGCTCTACAGTGAAATAAGGCGTATTGAGCAGGGCTAGAGGCTCTACAGTGAAATAAGGCGTATTGAGCAGGGCTAGAGGTTCTACAGTGAAATAAGGCATGTTGAGCAGGGCTAGAGGCTCTACAGTGAAATAAGGCGTATTGAGCAGGGCTAGAGGCTCTGCAGTGAAATAAGGCGTGAAATAAGGCATTGAGCAGGGCTAGAGGCTCTGCAGTGAAATAAGGCGTATTGAGCAGGGCTAGAGGTTCTGCAGTGAAATAAGGCATGTTGAGCAGGGCTAGAGGCTCTGCAGTGAAATAAGGCATGTTATTGAGCAGGGCTAGAGGCTCTACAGTGAAATAAGGCATGTTGAGCAGCTAGAGGCTCTACAGTGAAATAAGGCGTGTTTGAGCAGCTAGAGGCTCTACAGTGAAATTGAGCAGCTAGAGGCTCTACGGTGAAATAAGGCATGTTGAGCAGGGCTAGAGGCTCTACAGTGAAATAAGGCATGTTGAGCAGGGCTAGAGGCTCTGCAGTGAAATAAGGCATGTTGAGCAGGGCTAGAGGCTCTGCAGTGAAATAAGGCATGTTGAGCAGGGCTAGAGGCTCTACAGTGAAATAAGGCATGTTGAGCAGGGCTAGAGGCTCTGCAGTGAAATAAGGCATGTTGAGCAGGGCTAGAGGCTCTGCAGTGAAATAAGGCATGTTGAGCAGGGCTAGAGGCTCTACAGTGAAATAAGGAAGAGAAGAACCCCATCGGATGAATCACGTCAGTTGTCCTGATGAGTCGGGGGTCAAGCCAGTTGGCAAATAGAGGTATTGTAGCCCAAGTAGTGGCTGATGGACCTCTTTGGCTAGCTGGGAGATAAGCCTAGCTAGGTTAGCTCAGGATAATTGGTTATTGCTTCGGGACAGTGACGTTTGAATAACAGCTAGCTTAGCTGCGGTAATCCAGGTGAAAAATAAATAAAAGGTTCAGAGCTTGCGGTAGGAATCCGGAGATATGGAGAAAAATAAGTCCGATTTTCTCTGGTTTGAGTCACGTTTGTGCAGACTGGCAAGAGTTGTGCGTGCTAGAGGTGGCTGATGACTGCTAGCAGTGGCTAGCTGACTACTAGCTAGTAGCTAGTTAGCTGGCTAGCAGCTGTTGGGGTTCCGGGTCAGGCGACGGTTCAGGCGACGGATCAGCAGGGCTGATGGGTAATAGAATCCGATGGGCCTCTTAACAACAGTCCGATGTACTTTAGACAGCTAGCGGGCCGTGGCTAACTAGTAGCCAGTTAGCTTTTGATGAGTTGATGATTTCTGAAGTGTAAAAATAGAAGATCCGTACCACATTGGGTGAGGCGGCGGGTTGCAAGAGAGTATATTCAGTCCGTATATAGAAAGTGATTCAAATATTAAATATATATACGGGAAAAAACACAAGGAAAAACTATGTTTACAAAGACAAAAACACACGTCCGACTGCTACGCCATCTTGGAATCGCCTTCAAGTGGGACACACTAAATATAAGTCAGTCGTTGTTGGTTCATTGCTCTTCTAACGTCGTCATCGACAAAAGGCACTGAAAACATAGCCTCATAGACGTGACATTTTTTTTTTTTTTTTAACCTTTATTTAACTAGGCAAGTCAGTTAAGAACATATTCTTATT
>NW_027039860.1:105000-113154 GCF_034236695.1 Oncorhynchus nerka | reverse complement strand
ACCGGTACAGGGTCAATGTGGAGGCTATATACAGGGGGTACCGGTACAGAGTCAATGTAGAGGCTATACACACGGGGTACCGGTACAGAGTCAATGTGGAGGCTATATACAGGGGGTACTGGTACAGAGTCAATGTGGAGACTATATACAGGGGTACTGGTACAGAGTCAATGTGGAGACTATATACAGGGGGTACCGGTACAGAGTCAATGTGCGGGGGCTCCGGTTAATTGAGGTAATATGTACATGTAGGTAGAGTGACTATGCATAGATAATAACAGAGAGTAGCAGTGATGTAAAGAGGGGGGGGGGGGGGGGCAATGCAAATAGTCTGGGTAGACATTTGGTTAACTGTTCAGCAGTCTTATGGCTTGGGGGTAGAAGCTGTTTAGAAGCCTCTTGGACCTAAACTTGGCACTCCGGTACCACTTGCTGTGTGGTAGCAGAGAGAACAGTCTATATGACTTGGGGCTCCGGTACCTCTTGCTGTGCGGTAGCAGAGAGAACAGTCTATGACTTGGGGCTCCGGTACCTCTTGCTGTGTGGTAGCAGAGAGAACAGTCTATGACTTGGGCCCGGTAGCAGAGAGAACAGTCTATGACTTGGGGCTCCGGGTAGCAGAGAGAACAGTCTATGACTTGGGGCAGGCTGTGTGGTAGCAGAGAGAACAGTCTATGACTTGGGGCTCCGGTAGCAGAGAGAACAGTCTATGACTTGGGGCTCCGGTAGCAGAGAGAACAGTCTATGACTTGGGGCCCGGTACCAGTCTTGCTGGGCGGTAGCAGAGAGAACAGTCTATGACTTGGGGCTCCGGTACCTCTTGCTGTGAGGTAGCAGAGAGAACAGTCTATGACTTGGGGCCCGGTACCTTCCGTGCGGTAGCAGAGAGAACAGTCTATGACTTGGGGCCCCGGTACCGCCGCAGCGGTAGCAGAGAGAACAGTCTATGACTTGGGTGACTGGAGTCTTTGACAATTTTTAGGGCCTTCCTCTGACACCGCTTTGGTATAGAGGTCCTGGATGGCCTTGACATATGACCTCTTCAAGGAGCTCTCTGTTTTGATTGGGTTATTTTGCCTAAAACCTTTTAGGCCTTCCTACAGACATATTTTTTAAATCTCAGCATCCCTGCCCAGCCTGGCAAGAGTTGGCCGAAGGGTGTTTAGCATTCCAATGGCTCTGTGAGCGAGGAGAGGGTATTCTCTGCTGCGGGCCTGCTCTCCTATGAGGAGAGGGTATCCTCTGGCCTGCTCTCCTATGAGGAGAGGGTATTCTCCTGCTGAGGAGAGGGTGGGCCTGCTCTCCTATGAGGAGAGGGTATCCTTCCTGCTCTCCTATGAGGAGAGGGTATTCTCTGGCCTGCTCTCCTATGAGGAGAGAGTATTCTCTGCTGCTGGCCTGCTCTCCTATGAGGAGAGGGTATCCTCTGGCCTGCTCTCCTATGAGGAGAGGGTATCCTTCTGGCCTGCTCTCCTATGAGGAGAGGGTATTCTCTGCTGCGGGCCTGCTCTCCTGTGAGGAGAGGGTATCCTCTGGCCTGCTCTCCTATGAGGAGAGGGTATTCTCTGCTGCGGGCCTGCTCTCCTGTGAGGAGAGGGTATCCTCTGGCCTGCTCTCCATGAGGAGAGGGTATCCTCTGGCCTGCTCTCCTATGAGGAGAGGGTATTCTCTGTTGCTGAGGAGAGGGTATTCCTGCTGCTCCCTGTGAGGAGAGGGTATCCTCTGGCCTGCTCTCCTATGAGGAGAGGGTATCCTCTGGCCTGCTCTCCTGTGAGGAGAGGGTATCCTCTGGCCTGCTCTCCTATGAGGAGAGGGTATTCTCTGCTGCTGGCCTGCTCTCCTGTGAGCGAGGAGCTGTTGGAAGGGACGAGGAGCACCGGAGCGGCCCACGAGCGAAAAGCAGGATTACCGACCTCTGAACTCTGGTTCAGACCTACTAAGCTCAAACACACACCGGTGACCAGTGTGTGTGTGTGTGTGTGTGTCATCTCTGTGTGTGTGTGTTTGAAGAACCCTGCAGGCTGGGTCGGATGTGTGTTTGATCTGTGCTGTATAAATGCCCTTCATTATAACATGAATACAGTCCTCTCTATAGACTTGCATGTTGCCAGGACATCAAAGAGTCAACAGAATAGACCTCCTCTATTGTCTGATCTACAGGAAGCACTGCAGGGTAGGACTACCACTGACTATAAAACCAAGTGGTCGCTTTGGTCAGCTGCTTATAGAACACCCTTCAAGGCAGTTAGCATTTAGCATGCCATTGACCCGCACTGTAAAACCACTGTTAGCTAACAATGCATCATGCCATTGACCTGCACTGTAAAACCACTGTTAACATGGCATTAATCTGCGCTGTAAAACCACTTTTAGGTTAGCATCATGCCATTGACCTGCACTGTAAAACCACTGTTAGCATTAACATGGTTAGCATCATGCCATTGATCTGCGCTGTAAAACCACCTTTTAGCGTTAGCATCATGCCATTGACCTGCACTGTAAAACCACCTTTAGCGTTAGCATCATGCCATTGACCTGCACTGTAAAACCACTGTTAGCATTAGCATGGGAAGCAGCAGAGAAGTCTCTTTTTTTTTTAAGCCTCTTTAATATCCAGAACTGATAAAGCGTGGAGAGGGAGAGGTGCCTCTAGCAGGTGGGGAGGGGCCATACTGTGAGCGAGTGAACAGGGAGCAGGCATGAGGGAGACGGCAACCAACCAAAGTGACTCATGTTATAGGATACTATTACCTGTCATAGGAGGAGGGAGGGAGGGGGAGGGAGGAGGGAGGGAGGGAGGGAGAGACAGCAACCAACCAACCAAAGTGACTCATGTTATAGGATACTATTACCCTGTCATAGGAGGAGGGAGGGGGAGGAGGGAGGGAGGGAGGGGGGGAGGGAGAGAGGGAGGGAGGGAGAGACAGCAACCAGCCATGCTGACTCATGTTATAGGATACTATTACCTGTCATAGGAGGAGGAGGGGAGGGGAGGGAGGGAGGGAGGGAGGGAGGGGAGGGGAGGGAGGGAGGGAGGGGAGGGGAGGGAGAGAGGGAGAGACAGCAACCAGCCATGCTGACTCATGTTATAGGATACTAAGACCTGTCATAGGATGAGGTAATGGTCGCGGTGTGCTGGGTAATGGTCTCACCGATCCACCTGCACCCCAAAACCATTGTTGCCATCCTGTACCTGTCCCGCAGGTGTGATGTTCGGATGTACCGATCCTGTGTAGGTGTTGTTACATGTGGTCTGCCACTGCGAGGACGATCAGCTGTCCGTCCTGTCCCCCTGTAGCGCTGTCTTAGGCGTCTCACAGTACGGACATTGCAATTTATTGCCCTGGCCACATCTGCAGTCCTCATGCCTCCTTGCAGCATGCCTAAGGCACGTTCACGCAGATGAGCAGGGACCCTGGGCATCTTTCTTGGTGTTTTTCAGAGTCAGTAGAAAGGCCTCTTTAGTGTACTAGGTGTTCATAACTGTGACCTTAATTGCCTACCGTCTGTAAGCTGTTAGTGTCTTAACGACTGCTCCACAGGTGCATGTTCATTAATTGTTTATGGTTCATTGAACAAGCAGGGAAACAGTGTTTAAACCCTTTACAATGAAGATCTGTGAAGTTATTTGGGTTTTTAACGACTACCTTTGAAAGACGGGATCTAATGATAGCTAGCAAAGCTAACTGATGGCTGCAGTGAATGAGCTTTCTCATCCTTCATTTAGAATATAATGTAGCAGCCTGGCTGTTGGCTCTTGGTGGTTGTAGCCCGTCCTTCTCCTTCTCCTTCAGAATATAAAGTAGCAGCCTAGCTGTTGGCTCTTGGTGGTTGTAGCCCGTCCTTCTCCTTCAGAATATAAAGTAGGAGCCTAGCTGTTGGCTCTTGGTGGTTGTAGCCCGTCCTTCTCCTTCTCCTTCAGAATATAAAGTAGCAGCCTAGCTGTTGGCTCTTGGTGGTTGTAGCTCGTCCTTCTCCTTCTCCTTCAGAATATAAAGTAGCAGCCTAGCTGTTGGCTCTTGCGGTTGTAGCCTCAGTCCTTCTCCTTCAGAATATAAAGTAGCAGCCTAGCTGTTGGCTCTTGGTGGTTGTAGCCCGTCCTTCTCCTTCTCCTTCAGAATATAAAGTAGCAGCCTAGCTGTTGGCTCTTGGTGGTTGTAGCCCGTCCTTCTCCTTCTCCTTCAGAATATAAAGTAGCAGCCTAGCTGTTGGCTCTTGGTGGTTGTAGCTCGTCCTTCTCCTTCAGAATATAAAGTAGCAGCCTAGCTGTTGGCTCTTGGTGGTTGTAGCCCGTCCTTCTCCTTCTCCTTCAGAATATAAAGTAGGAGCCTAGCCGTTGGCTCTTGGTGGTTGTAGCTCGTCCTTCTCCTTCAGAATATAAAGTAGCAGCCTAGCTGTTGGCTCTTGGTGGTTGTAGCTCGTCCTTCTCCTTCAGAATATAAAGTAGCAGCCTAACTGTTGGCTCTTGGTGGTTGTAGCTCGTCCTTCTCCTTCTCCTTCAGAATATAAAGTAGCAGCCTAGCTGTTGGCTCTTCCTTCTCCTTCAGAATATAAAGTAGCAGCCTAGCTGTTGGCTCTTGGTGGTTGTAGCTCGTCCTTCTCCTTCAGAATATAAAGTAGCAGCCTAGCTGTTGGCTCTTGGTGGTTGTAGCCCGTCCTTCTCCTTCAGAATATAAAGTAGCAGCCTAGCCGTTGGCTCTTTTGGTTGTAGCTTCTCTCCTTCAGAATATAAAGTAGCAGCCTAGCTGTTGGCTCTTGGTGGTTGTAGCTCGTCCTTCTCCTTCAGAATATAAAGTAGCAGCCTAGCTGTTGGCTCTTGGTGGTTGTAGCTCGTCCTTCTCCTTCAGAATATAAAGTAGCAGCCTAGCTGTTGGCTCTTGGTGGTTGTAGCCCGTCCTTCTCCTTTTAATTCAGAATATAAAGTAGCAGCCTAGCTGTTGGCTCTTGGTGGTTGTAGCTCGTCCTTCTCCTTCAGAATATAAAGTAGCAGCCTAACTGTTGGCTCTTGGTGGTTGTAGCCCGTCCTTCTCCTTCTCCTTTTAATTCAGAATATAAAGTAGCAGCCTAGCTGTTGGCTCTTGGTGGTTGAAGCCCGTCCTTCTCCTTCTCCTTCAGAATATAAAGTAGCAGCCTAGCTGTTGGCTCTTGGTTGTAGCCCATCCTTCCTTCCTTCAGAATATAAAGTAGCAGCCTAGCTGTTGGCTCTTGGTGGTTGTAGCCCGTCCTTCTCCTTCAGAATATAAAGTAGCAGCCTAGCTGTTGGCTCTTGGTGGTTGTAGCCCGTCCTTCTCCTTCAGAATATAAAGTAGCAGCCTAGCTGTTGGCTCTTGGTGGTTGTAGCTCGTCCTTCTCCTTCTCCTTCAGAATATAAAGTAGCAGCCTAGCTGTTGGCTCTTGGTGGTTGTAGCCATCCTTCTCCTTCAGAATATAAAGTAGCAGCCTAACTGTTGGCTCTTGGTGGTTGTAGCTCGTCCTTCTCCTTCAGAATATAAAGTAGCAGCCTAACTGTTGGCTCTTGGTGGTTGTAGCTCGTCCTTCTCCTTCAGAATATAAAGCCTAGCAGGCTCTAGCTCCTTCTCCTTCAGAATATAATGGTTGGCTCTTGGTGGTTGTAGCAGCCGTCCTTCTCCTTCTCCTTCAGAATATAAAGTAGCAGCCTAGCTGTTGGCTCTTGGTGGTTGTAGCTCATCCTTCTCCTTCAGAATATAAAGTAGCAGCCTAGCTGTTGGCTCTTGGTGGTTGTAGCCCGTCCTTCTCCCTCTCCTTCAGAATATAAAGTAGCAGCCTAGCTGTTGGCTCTTGGTGGTTGTAGCTCGTCCTTCTCCTTTTAATTCAGAATATAATGTAGCCTTGTTGGCTCTTAGTGGTTGTAGCCCGTCCTTCTCCTTCAGAATATAATGTAGCAGCCTAGCTGTTGGCTCTTGGTGGTTGTAGCCCGTCCTTCTCCTTTTAATTCAGAATATAAAGTAGCAGCCTAGCTGTTGGCTCTTAGTGGTTGGCTCTTTCTCCTTTTAATTCAGAATATAATGTTGTAGCTGTTGGCTCTTGGTGGTTTCTCCTTCTCCTTCAGAATATAAAGTAGCAGCCTAGCTGTTGGCTCTTGGTGGTTGTAGCTCGTCCTTCTCCTTCTCCTTCAGAATATAAAGTAGCAGCCTAGCTGTTGGCTCTTGGTGGTTGTAGCCCGTCCTTCTCCTTCAGAATATAAAGTAGCAGCCTAACTGTTGGCTCTTGGTGGTTGTAGCTCGTCCTTCTCCTTCAGAATATAAAGTAGCAGCCTAACTGTTGGCTCTTGGTGGTTGTAGCTCGTCCTTCTCCTTCAGAATATAAAGTAGCAGCCTAGCTGTTGGCTCTTGGTGGTTGTAGCCCGTCCTTCTCCTTCAGAATATAATGTAGCAGCCTAGCTGTTGGCTCTTGGTGGTTGTAGCTCGTCCTTCTCCTTCTCCTTCAGAATATAAAGTAGCAGCCTAGCTGTTGGCTCTTGGTGGTTGTAGCTCGTCCTTCTCCTTCAGAATATAAAGTAGCAGCCTAGCCGTTGGCTCTTGGTGGTTGTAGCTCGTCCTTCTCCTTCAGAATATAAAGTAGCAGCCTAGCTGTTGGCTCTTGGTGGTTGTAGCCCGTCCTTCTCCCTCTCCTTCAGAATATAAAGTAGCAGCCTAGCTGTTGGCTCTTGGTGGTTGTAGCTCGTCCTTCTCCTTTTAATTCAGAATATAATGTAGCAGCCTAGCTGTTGGCTCTTGGTGGTTGTAGCCCGTCCTTCTCCTTCAGAATATAATGTAGCAGCCTAGCTGTTGGCTCTTGGTGGTTGTAGCCCGTCCTTCTCCTTTTAATTCAGAATATAAAGTAGCAGCCTAGCTGTTGGCTCTTGGTGGTTGTAGCTCGTCCTTCCTTCTCCTTCAGAATATAAAGTAGCAGCCTAGCTGTTGGCTCTTGGTGGTTGTAGCTCGTCCTTCTCCTTCAGAATATAAAGTAGCAGCCTAGCTGTTGGCTCTTGGTGGTTGTAGCTCGTCCTTCTCCTTCAGAATATAAAGTAGCAGCCTAGCTGTTGGCTCTTGGTGGTTGTAGCCCAAGAATATAAAGTAGCAGCCTAACTGTTGCTGTGGTGGCTCTTTCTCCTTCAGAATATAAAGTGGTTGTTGGCTCTTGGTGGTTGTAGCCCGTCCTTCTCCTTCAGAATATAAAGTAGCAGCCTAGCTGTTGGCTCTTGGTGGTTGTAGCTCGTCCTTCTCCTTTTTAATTCAGAATATAAAGTAGCAGCCTAGCTGTTGGCTCTTGGGTTGGTTGAATATAAAGTAGCAGCCTAGCTGTTGGCTCTTGGTGGTTGTAGCTTCTTCCTTCAGAATATAAAGTAGCAGCCTAGCTGTTGGCTCTTGGTGGTTGTAGCCCGTCCTTCTCCTTCTCCTTCAGAATATAAAGTAGCAGCCTAGCTGTTGGCTCTTGGTGGTTGTAGCTCGTCCTTCTCCTTCAGAATATAAAGTAGCAGCCTAGCTGTTGGCTCTTGGTGGTTGTAGCCCGGAATATAAAGTAGCAGCCTAGCTGTTGGCTCTTGGTGGTTGTAGCCCGTCCTTCTCCTTTTAATTCAGAATATAAAGTAGCAGCCTAGCTGTTGGCTCTTGGTGGTTGTAGCTCGTCCTTCTCCTTCTCCTTCAGAATATAAAGTAGCAGCCTAGCTGTTGGCTCTTGGTGGTTGTAGCTCGTCCTTCTCCTTCAGAATATAAAGTAGCAGCCTAGCTGTTGGCTCTTGGTGGTTGTAGCTCGTCCTTCTCCTTCTCCTTCAGAATATAAAGTAGCAGCCTAGCTGTTGGCTCTTGGTGGTTGTAGCCCGTCCTTCTCCTTCAGAATATAAAGTAGCAGCCTAACTGTTGGCTCTTGGTGGTTGTAGCTCGTCCTTCTCCTTCAGAATATAAAGTAGCAGCCTAACTGTTGGCTCTTGGTGGTTGTAGCTCGTCCTTCTCCTTCAGAATATAAAGTAGCAGCCTAGCTGTTGGCTCTTGGTGGTTGTAGCCCGTCCTTCTCCTTCAGAATATAATGTAGCAGCCTAGCTGTTGGCTCTTGGTGGTTGTAGCTCGTCCTTCTCCTTCTCCTTCAGAATATAAAGTAGCAGCCTAGCTGTTGGCTCTTGGTGGTTGTAGCTCGTCCTTCTCCTTCAGAATATAA
>NW_027039860.1:67500-97500 GCF_034236695.1 Oncorhynchus nerka | reverse complement strand
TAAAGTTCTGACATTGTTCTAACGTTGTTCTGACCTTGTTTTAAAGTTCTGACATTGTTCTAACGTTGTTCTGACCTTGTTGTCCTGTTCCTCTCCAGAGAGGGCTCCAGTCTGGAGGAGGTAGTGGAGAAACAAGCTGATCTCATCGACTACCTGAAGCAACACAACACCTTACTGAGCAAGAGACTGCTCAACATGACTGTTCAGCACTGACCACAATACAACCACAACACAACCATAAGAGACAGAGAGAGGAGGATGGAAGAAGAGAAGAGTGTCACAGATTAGAGGCCTCGAGTTTTATTTCTCTGTGACCACCCCAAGTGACCTCTGGGTAGTGTGTGTGCGTAGAGATTGTGTGTCTGTGTAGAGATTGTGTGTGAAAAGGGTAGTCATTAGAGATATGTGAGAAGAGAGGGAGAAGAGAAGGGAGGGAGAGAGAGAAAAAGAGGGAGGGAGAAGGGAGAAAGAGAGAGACGAGGGAGGGAACCATGTTATCAGGGCCGTGTGTGTGTGTGTGTGTGTGTGTGTGTGTGTGTGTGTGTGTGTGTGTGTGTGTGTGTGTGTGTGTGTGTGTGTGTGTTCCACAGACATGTTTTACGTGTGTTTTCTCCCTGCAGTGTGATTTTATATGAACTCAGCAGAAAATGAAACGTCCTCTCGTTGTCAACTGCATTTATTTTCAGCAAACTTAACGTGTAAATATTTGTATGAACACAAGATGCATCAACTGAGACATAAACTGAACAAGTTCCACAGACATGTGACTAACAGAAATGGAATAATGTGTCCCTGAACAAAGGGGGAGGGGGCATATCAAAAGTAACAGTCAGTATCTGGTGTGGCCACCAGCTGCATTAAGTACTGCAGTGCATCTCCTCCTCATGGACTGCACCAGATTTGCCAGTTCTTGCTGTGAGATGTTACTTCACTCTTCCACCAAGGCACCTGCAAGTTCCCGGACATTTCTGGGGGGAATGGCCCTAGGCCTCACCCTCTGATCCAACAGGTCCCAGATGTGCTAAATGGGATTGAGATCCGGGCTCTTCGCTGGCCATGGTGTGTGTCTTGCAGGAAATCACGCACAGAACGAGCAGTATGGCTGGTGGCATTGTCATGCTGGAGGGTCATGTCAGGATGAGCCTGCAGGAAGGGTACCACATGAGGGAGGAGGATGTCTTCCCTGTAACACACAGCGTTGTCATGCTGGAGGGTCATGTCAGGATGAGCCTGCAGGAAGGGTACCACATGAGGGAGGAGGATGTCTTCCCTGTAACGCACAGCGTTGTCATGCTGGAGGGTCATGTCAGGATGAGCCTGCAGGAAGGGTACCACATGAGGGAGGAGGATGTCTTCCCTGTTACGCACAGCGTTGTCATGCTGGAGGGTCATGTCAGGATGGGCCTGCAGGAAGGGTACCACATGAGGGAGGAGGATGTCTTCCCTGTAACGCACAGCGTTGTCATGCTGCAGGGTCATGTCAGGATGAGCCTGCAGGAAGGGTACCACATGAGGGAGGAGGATGTCTTCCCTGTAACGCACAGCGTTGTCATGCTGGAGGGTCATGTCAGGATGAGCCTGTAGGAAGGGTACCACATGAGGGAGGAGGATTTCTTCCCTGTTACGCACAGCGTTGTCATGCTGGAGGGTCATGTCAGGATGAGCCTGTAGGAAGGGTACCACATGAGGGAGGAGGATGTCTTCCCTGTTACGCACAGCGTTGTCATGCTGGAGGGTCATGTCAGGATGAGCCTGCAGGAAGGGTACCACATGAGGGAGGAGGATGTCTTCCCTGTTACGCACAGCGTTGTCATGCTGGAGGGTCATGTCAGGATGAGCCTGTAGGAAGGGTACCACATGAGGGAGGAGGATGTCTTCCCTGTTACGCACAGCGTTGTCATGCTGGAGGGTCATGTCAGGATGAGCCTGCAGGAAGGGTACCACATGAGGGAGGAGGATGTCTTCCTGTTACGCACAGCGTTGTCATGCTGGAGGGTCATGTCAGGATGAGCCTGCAGGAAGGGTACCACATGAGGGAGGAGGATGTCTTCCCTGTTACGCACAGCGTTGTCATGCTGGAGGGTCATGTCAGGATGAGCCTGCAGGAAGGGTACCACATGAGGGAGGAGGATGTCTTCCCTGTAACGCACAGCGTTGTCATGCTGGAGGGTCATGTCAGGATGAGCCTGCAGGAAGGGTACCACATGAGGGAGGAGGATGTCTTCCCTGTAACGCACAGCGTCATTGAGGGCAATCTCAACAACCAGCTCAGTCCGATGATGATGCTGTGACTCACCGCCCCAGACCATGACGGATCCTCCACCTCCATATCGATCAACCAGCTCAGTCCGATGATGCTGTGACTCACCGCCCCAGACCATGACGGATCCTCCACCTCCATATCGATCAACCAGCTCAGTCCGATGATGATGCTGTGACTCACCGCCCCAGACCATGACGGATCCTCCACCTCCATATCGATCAACCAGCTCAGTCCGATGATGCTGTGACTCACCGCCCCAGACCATGACGGACCCTCCACCTCCGAATCGATCAACCAGCTCAGTCCGATGATGCTGTGACTCACCGCCCCAGACCATGACGGATCCTCCACCTCCATATCGATCAACCAGCTCAGTCCGATGATGATGCTGTGACTCACCGCCCCAGACCATGACGGATCCTCCACCTCCATATCGATCAACCAGCTCAGTCCGATGATGCTGTGACTCACCGCCCCAGACCATGACGGACCCTCCACCTCCATATCGATCAACCAGCTCAGTCCGATGATGCTGTGACTCACCGCCCCAGACCATGACGGATCCTCCACCTCCATATCGATCAACCAGCTCAGTCCGATGATGCTGTGACTCACCGCCCCAGACCATGACGGACCCTCCACCTCCATATCGATCAACCAGCTCAGTGGGAGGGTCCGATGATGCTGCAGACTCACCGCCCCAGACCATGACGGATCCTCCACCTCCATATCGATCAACCAGCTCAGTCCGATGATGCTGTGACTCACCGCCCCAGACCATGACGGATCCTCCACCTCCATATCGATCAACCAGCTCAGTCCGATGATGCTGTGACTCACCGCCCCCAGACCATGACGGACCCTCCACCTCCATATCGATCAACCAGCTCAGTCCGATGATGCTGTGACTCACCGCCCCAGACCATGACGGACCCTCCACCTCCATATCGATCAACCAGCTCAGTCCGATGATGCTGTGACTCACCGCCCCAGATCATGACGGACCCTCCACCTCCATATCGATCAACCAGCTCAGTCCGATGATGCTGTGACTCACCGCCCCAGACCATGACGGACCCTCCACCTCCATATCGATCAACCAGCTCAGTCCGATGATGCTGTGACTCACCGCCCCCAGACCATGACGGACCCTCCACCTCCATATCGATCAACCAGCTCAGTCCGATGATGCTGTGACTCACCGCCCCAGACCATGACGGATCCTCCACCTCCATATCGATCAACCAGCTCAGTCCGATGATGCTGTGACTCACCGCCCCAGACCATGACGGATCCTCCACCTCCATATCGATCAACCAGCTCAGTCCGATGATGCTGTGACTCACCGCCCCAGACCATGACGGACCCTCCACCTCCATATCGATCAACCAGCTCAGTCCGATGATGCTGTGACTCACCGCCCCAGACCATGACGGATCCTCCACCTCCATATCGATCAACCAGCTCAGTCCGATGATGCTGTGACTCACCGCCCCAGACCATGACGGATCCTCCACCTCCATATCGATCAACCAGCTCAGTCCGATGATGCTGTGACTCACCGCCCCAGACCATGACGGACCCTCCACCTCCATATCGATCAACCAGCTCAGTCCGATGATGCTGTGACTCACCGCCCCAGACCATGACGGACCCTCCACCTCCATATCGATCAACCAGCTCAGTCCGATGATGCTGTGACTCACCGCCCCAGATCATGACGGACCCTCCACCTCCATATCGATCAACCAGCTCAGTCCGATGATGCTGTGACTCACCGCCCCAGACCATGACGGACCCTCCACCTCCATATCGATCAACCAGCTCAGTCCGATGATGCTGTGACTCACCGCCCCAGACCATGACGGACCCTCCACCTCCATATCGATCAACCAGCTCAGTCCGATGATGCTGTGACTCACCGCCCCAGACCATGACGGATCCTCCACCTCCATATCGATCAACCAGCTCAGTCCGATGATGCTGTGACTCACCGCCCCAGACCATGACGGATCCTCCACCTCCATATCGATCAACCAGCTCAGTCCGATGATGCTGTGACTCACCGCCCCAGACCATGACGGACCCTCCACCTCCATATCGATCAACCAGCTCAGTCCGATGATGCTGTGACTCACCGCCCCAGACCATGACGGACCCTCCACCTCCATATCGATCAACCAGCTCAGTCCGATGATGCTGTGACTCACCGCCCCAGACCATGACGAACCCTCCACCTCCATATCGATCAACCAGCTCAGTCCGATGATGCTGTGACTCACCGCCCCAGACCATGACGGATCCTCCACCTCCATATCGATCAACCAGCTCAGTCCGATGGTGCTGTGACTCACCGCCCCAGACCATGACGGACCCTCCACCTCCAAATCGATCCCGCTCCAGAGTACAGGCTTCGGCGTAACGCTCATTCCTTTGACGATATATGTGAATCCGGCCATCACCCCTGGTGAGACCAAACCGAGACTCGTCAGTGAAGAGACCTTCTTGCCAGTCCTGTCTGGTCCAGCGACGTCGTTGCCGGTGATGTCTGGTGAGGACCTGCCTTACAACAGGCCTACAAGCCCTCAGTCCAGCCTCTCTCAGCCTATTGCGGACCTGCCTTACAACAGGCCTACAAGTCCTCAGTCCAGCCTCTCTCAGCCTATTTCGGACAGTCTGAGTACTGATGGAGGGATTGTGCGTTCCTGGTGTAACTCAGGCAGTTGTTGTTGCCATCCTGTACCTGTCCCGCAGGTGTGATGTTCGGATGTACCGATCCTGTGTAGGTGTTGTTACATGTGGTCTGCCACTGCGAGGACGATCAGCTGTCCGTCCTGTCTCCCTGTAGCGCTGTCTTAGGCGTCTCACAGTACGGACATTGCAATTTATTGCCCTGGCCACATCTGCAGTCCTCATGCCTCCTTGCAGCATGCCTAAGGCACATTCACGCAGATGAGCAGGGACCCTGGGCATCTTTCTTTTGGTGTTTTTCAGAGTCAGTAGAAAGGCCTCTTTAGTGTACTAGGTGTTCATAACTGTGACCTTAATTGCCTACCGTCTGTAAGCTGTTAGTGTCTTAACGACCGTTTCACAGGTGCATGTTCATTAATTGTTTATGGTTCATTGAACAAGCATTGGGAAACAGTGTTTAAACCCTTTACAATGAAGATCTGGGAAGTTATTTGGATGTTTTTAACAAATTATCTTTGAAAGACTGGATCCTGAAAAGGGGACGTTTCTTTTTTTTGCTGAGTTTAGTCCTCGTGACTTAATGTGTAAATGAGGTTAATAAATGGAAGTGTAAACGAAAACAGCTGTGTTGTCTTCTGTAGTTACCTAGACAACATGATATCTCTAACTGTACCATGTTGTAACAGCCACTGAGACTCCTACCATTCCTAATGGGATGGACTGAGACTCCTACCATTCCTAATGGGATGGACTGAGACTCCTACCATTCCTAATGGGATGGACTGAGACTCCTACCATTCCTAATGGGCTGGACTGAGACTCCTACCATTCCTAATGAGCTGGACTGAGACTCCTACCATTCCTAATGGGATGGACTGAGACTCCTACCATTCCTAATGGGCTGGACTGAGACTCCTACCATTCCTAATGGGATGGACTGAGACTCCTACCATTCCTAATGGGATGGACTGAGACTCCTACCATACCTAATGGGATGGACTGAGACTCCTACCATTCCTAATGGGCTGGACGGAGAGAGTCAAGCATTACACCAGACCAACTACCATGTTGTAACAGCCACTGAGACTCCTGCCATTCCTAATGGGATGGACTGAGACTCCTACCATTCCTAATGGGCTGGACTGAGACTCCTACCATTCCTAATGGGCTGGACGGAGAGAGTCAAGCATTACACCAGACCAACTACCATGTTGTAACAGCCACTGAGACTCCTACCATTCCTAATGGGATGGACTGAGACTCTTACCATTCCTAATGGGCTGGACTGAGACTCCTACCATTCCTAATGGGATGGACTGAGACTCCTACCATTCCTAATGGGCTGGACTGAGACTCCTACCATTCCTAATGGGCTGGACTGAGACTCCTACCATTCCTAATGGGATGGACTGAGACTCCTACCATTCCTAATGGGCTGGACGGAGAGAGTCAAGCATTACACCAGACCAACTACCATGTTGTAACAGCCACTGAGACTCCTACCATTCCTAATGGGATGGACTGAGACTCTTACCATTCCTAATGGGCTGGACTGAGACTCCTACCATTCCTAATGGGATGGACTGAGACTCCTACCATTCCTAATGGGATGGACTGAGACTCCTACCATTCCTAATGGGCTGGACTGAGATTCCTACCATTCCTAATGGGCTGGACGGAGAGAGTCAAGCATTACACCAGACCAACTACCATGTTGTAACAGCCACTGAGACTCCTACCATTCCTAATGGGATGGACTGAGACTCTTACCATTCCTAATGGGCTGGACTGAGACTCCTACCATTCCTAATGGGATGGACTGAGACTCCTACCATTCCTAATGGGATGGACTGAGACTCCTACCATTCCTAATGGGCTGGACTGAGACTCCTACCATTCCTAATGGGATGGACTGAGACTCCTACCATTCCTAATGGGATGGACTGAGACTCGTACCATTCCTAATGGGATGGACTGAGACTCCTACCATTCCTAATGGGATGGACTGAGACTCCTACCATTCCTAATGGGATGGACTGAGACTCCTACCATTCCTAATGGGATGGACTGAGACTCCTACCATTCCTAATGGGATGGACTGAGACTCCTGCCATTCCTAATGGGATGGACTGAGACTCCTACCATTCCTAATGGGATGGACTGAGACTCCTACCATTCCTAATGGGATGGACTGAGACTCCTTCCATTCCTAATGGGATGGACTGAGACTCCTACCATTCCTAATGGGATGGACTGAGACTCCTTCCATTCCTAATGGGATGGACTGAGACTCCTACCATTCCTAATGGGATGGACTGAGACTCCTGCCATTCCTAATGGGATGGACTGAGACTCCTACCATTCCTAATGGGATGGACTGAGACTCCTACCATTCCTAATGGGATGGACTGAGACTCCTTCCATTCCTAATGGGATGGACTGAGACTCCTACCATTCCTAATGGGATGGACTGAGACTCCTACCATTCCTAATGGGATGGACTGAGACTCCTACCATTCCTAATGGGATGGACTGAGACTCCTACCATACCATTCCTAATGGGATGGACTGAGACTCCTACCATTCCTAATGGGATGGACTGAGACTCCTACCATTCCTAATGGGATGGACTGAGACTCCTACCATTCCTAATGGGATGGACTGAGACTCCTGCCATTCCTAATGGGATGGACTGAGACTCCTACCATTCCTAATGGGATGGACTGAGACTCCTACCATTCCTAATGGGATGGACTGAGACTCCTACCATTCCTAATGGGATGGACTGAGACTCCTGCCATTCCTAATGGGATGGACTGAGACTCCTACCATTCCTAATGGGCTGGACTGAGACTCCTACCATTCCTAATGGGCTGGACTGAGACTCCTGCCATTCCTAATGGGATGGACCGAGACTCCTACCATTCCTAATGGGATGGACTGAGACTCCTTCCATTCCTAATGGGATGGACCGAGACTCCTACCATTCCTAATGGGATGGACTGAGACTCCTACCATTCCTAATGGGCTGGACTGAGACTCCTACCATTCCTAATGGGATGGACCGAGAGGGTCAAGCATTACACCAGACCAACTACCATGTTGTAACAGCCACTGAGACTCCTACCATTCCTAATGGGATGGACTGAGACTCCTACCATTCCTAATGGGATGGACCGAGACTCCTACCATTCCTAATGGGATGGACTGAGACTCTTGTCCTATTCCTAATGGGATGGACCTACCATTCCTAATGGGATGGACTGAGACTCCTACCATTCCTAATGGGATGGACTGAGACTCCTACCATACCTAATGGGATGGACCGAGACTCCTACCATTCCTAATGGGATGGACTGAGACTCCTACCATTCCTAATGGGATGGACTGAGACTCCCATTCCTACCAGACTTCCATTCCTAATGGGATGGACTGAGACTCCTACCATTCCTAATGGGATGGACTGAGACTCCTACCATTCCTAATGGGATGGACTGAGACTCCTACCATTCCTAATGGGATGGACTGAGACTCCTACCATTCCTAATGGGATGGACTGAGACTCCTACCATTCCTACCTGAGACTTACCATTCCTAATGGGATGGACTGAGACTCCTACCATTCCTAATGGGATGGACTGAGACTCCTACCATTCCTAATGGGATGGACTGAGACTCCTACCATTCCTAATGGGATGGACTGAGACTCTACCATTCCTAATGGGATGGACTGAGACTCCTACCATTCCTAATGGGATGGACTGAGACTCCTTCCATTCCTAATGGGATGGACTGAGACTCCTACCATTCCTAATGGGATGGACTGAGACTCCTACCATTCCTAATGGGATGGACTGAGACTCCTACCATTCCTAATGGGATGGACTGAGACTCCTACCATTCCTAATGGGATGGACTGAGACTCCTACCATTCCTAATGGGATGGACTGAGACTCCTACCATTCCTACCTGAGACTCCTACCATTCCTAATGGGATGGACTGAGACTCCTACCATTCCTAATGGGATGGACTGAGACTCCTACCATTCCTAATGGGATGGACCGAGACTCTACCATTCCTAATGGGATGGACCAGACTCCTACCATTCCTAATGGGATGGACTGAGACTCCTACCATTCCTAATGGGATGGACTGAGACTCCTACCATTCCTAATGGGATGGACTGAGACTCCTACCATTCCTAATGGGATGGACTGAGACTCCTACCATTCCTAATGGGATGGACTGAGACTCCTACCATTCCTAATGGGATGGACTGAGACTCTACCATTCCTAATGGGATGGACTGAGACTCCTACCATTCCTAATGGGATGGACTGGAGACTCCTACCATTCCTAATGGGATGGACTGAGACTCCTACCATTCCTAATGGGATGGACTGAGACTCCTACCATTCCTAATGGGATGGACTGAGACTCCTACCATTCCTAATGGGATGGACTGAGACTCCTACCATTCCTAATGGGATGGACTGAGACTCCTACCATTCCTAATGGGATGGACTGAGACTCGACCATTCCTAATGGGAGGACTGTCAAGGGATGGACATTACACCAGACCAACTACCATGTTGGGATAACAGCCACTGGGAGACTCCTACCATTCCTAATGGGATGGACTGAGACTCTTACCATTCCTAATGGGCTGGACTGAGACTCCTACCATTCCTAATGGGATGGACTGAGACTCCTACCATTCCTAATGGGATGGACTGAGACTCCTACCATTCCTAATGGGATGGACTGAGACTCCTACCATTCCTAATGGGATGGACTGAGACTCCTACCATTCCTAATGGGATGGACTGAGACTCCTACCATTCCTAATGGGATGGACTGAGACTCCTACCATTCCTAATGGGATGGACTGAGACTCCTACCATTCCTAATGGGATGGACTGAGACTCCTACCATTCCTAATGGGATGGACTGAGACTCCTACCATTCCTAATGGGATGGACTGAGACTCCTTCCATTCCTAATGGGATGGACCGAGACTCCTACCATTCCTAATGGGATGGACTGAGACTCCTACCATTCCTAATGGGATGGACCGAGACTCCTACCATTCCTAATGGGATGGACTGAGACTCCTTCCATTCCTAATGGGATGGACTGAGACTCCTACCATTCCTAATGGGATGGACCGAGAGGGTCAAGCATTACACCAGACTGAAAAGTGTATGAACAGATTGTTTTATTATTAAAAGGTCATTAACTGGAACATACTGTACATTTGAAGTGCATTTCTCCCATAAAAACACTTATTCTGTATATTGTATTAGTCTGAGCTGTAGTTTTTATGGTACCCAGATGGTACTGTGGTATATAGTATACATGTCTTGGTACTGTGGTATATAGTATAAATGTCTTGGTACTGTGGTATATAGTATAAATGCCTTGGTACTGTGGTATATAGTATAAATGTTTTGGTACTGTGGTATATAGTATAAATGCCTTGGTACTGTGGTATATAGTATAAATGTTTTGGTACTGTGGTATATAGTATAAATGCCTTGGTACTGTGGTATATAGTATAAATGCCTTGGTACTGTGGTATATAGTATAAATGCCTTGGTACTGTGGTATATAGTATAAATGTTTTGGTACTGTGGTATATTATAAATGTTTTGGTACTGTGGTATATAGTATAAATGTTTTGGTACTGTGGTATATAGTATAAATGTCTTTGTACTGTGGTATATAGTATAACTGTTTTGGTACTGTGGTATATAGTATAAATGTTTTGGTACTGTGGTATATAGTATAAATGTTTTGGTACTGTGGTATATAGTATAAATGTCTTTGTACTGTGGTATATAGTATAACTGTTTTGGTACTGTGGTATATAGTATAAATGTCTTTGTACTGTGGTATATAGTATAAATGTTTTGGTACTGTGGTATATAGTATAAATGTCTTGGTACTGTGGTATATAGTATAAATGCCTTGGTACTGTGGTATATAGTATAAATGTTTTGGTACTGTGGTATATTATAAATGTTTTGGTACTGTGGTATATAGTATAAATGTTTTGGTACTGTGGTATATAGTATAAATGTCTTGGTACTGTGGTATATAGTATTAATGTCTTGGTACTGTGGTATATAGTATAAATGTTTTGGTACTGTGGTATATAGTATAAATGCCTTGGTACTGTGGTATATAGTATAAATGTTTTGGTACTGTGGTATATAGTATAACTGTCTCAGTACCCAGATAGATGGCGGTGGTATATAGTATACATGTTTTGGTACTGTGGTATATAGTATAACTGTCTCAGTACCCAGATAGATGGCGGTGGTATGTACATGAAGTGATGTGAGCAGGAAGGCAGGTAGTCTAGTGACTCCAGTTCAGATCTTTGTCTATTCAACAGCAGCAGCAGTAGTCCTCTCTCTCCTCTCTACCCAAACTCCCAGTCTCAGCACAGGCTATGTCTCTCGCTCAGTGTTCAGTCCTTCAGCGCCGTGGTTCCGCACTCTGTGTCTCTTGTCCATTAGGTGTGTCCCACAGGTGTGTATGGTGTCCTGTGGGGGAAGAGGAGGGGTGAGGATGTCACAGAGATTCTCCTCTTCTCTTTTACCTCCATGTTCACTCTGTTACACCTAAACAGAGATAATATAGACAGTGTTATGGGTCAGGCAGAGAGAATATAGACAGTGGGTCAGGCAGAGAGAATATAGACAGTGGGGTCAGGCAGAGAGAATATAGACAGTGTTATGGGTCAGGCAGAGAGAATATAGACAGTGTTATGGGTCAGGCAGAGAGAATATAGACAGTGTTAGGCAGAGAGAATGGGTCAGGCAGAGAGAATATAGACAGTGTTATGGGTCAGGCAGAGAGAATATAGACAGTGGGTCAGGCAGAGAGAATATAGACAGTGTTATGGGTCAGGTAGAGAGAATATAGACAGTGTTATGGGTCAGGCAGAGAGAATATAGACAGTGTTATGGGTCAGGGTCAGGCAGAGAGAATATAGACAGTGGGTCAGGCAGAGAGAATATAGACAGTGGGTCAGGCAGAGAGAATATAGACAGTGGGTCAGGCAGAGAGAATATAGACAGTGGGTCAGGCAGAGAGAATATAGACAGTGGGGTCAGGCAGAGAGAATATAGACAGTGGGTCAGGCAGAGAGAATATAGACAGTGGGTCAGGCAGAGAGAATATAGACAGTGGGTCAGGCAGAGAGAATATAGACAGTGGGTCAGGCAGAGAGAATATAGACAGTGGGTCAGGCAGAGAGAATATAGACAGTGGGTCAGGCAGAGAGAATATAGACAGTGGGTCAGGCAGAGAGAATATAGACAGTGTTATGGGTCAGGCAGAGAGAATATAGACAGTGGGTCAGGCAGAGAGAATATAGACAGTGTTATGGGTCAGGCAGAGAGAATATAGACAGTGTTATGGGTCAGGCAGAGAGAATATAGACAGTGGGTCAGGCAGAGAGAATATAGACAGTGGGTCAGGCAGAGAGAATATAGACAGTGTTATGGGTCAGGCAGAGAGAATATAGACAGTGGGTCAGGCAGAGAGAATATAGACAGTGTTATGGGTCAGGTAGAGAGAATATAGACAGTGTTATGGGTCAGGTAGAGAGAATATAGACAGTGGGTCAGGCAGAGAGAATATAGACAGTGTTATGGGTCAGGCAGAGAGAATATAGACAGTGTTATGGGTCAGGTAGAGAGAATATAGACAGTAGG
Source organism: Oncorhynchus nerka (assembly GCF_034236695.1). Lineage (NCBI taxonomy): Eukaryota > Metazoa > Chordata > Actinopteri > Salmoniformes > Salmonidae > Oncorhynchus > Oncorhynchus nerka. Next base: position 84,818 of record NW_027039860.1, on the reverse strand, counting down.
TCAGGTAGAGAGAATATAGACAGTGGGTCAGGCAGAGAGAATATAGACAGTGGGTCAGGCAGAGAGAATATAGACAGTGTAATGGGTCAGGCAGAGAGAATATAGACAGTGGGTCAGGCAGAGAGAATATAGACAGTGGGTCAGGTAGAGAGAATATAGACAGTGGGTCAGGTAGAGAGAATATAGACAGTGGGTCAGGCAGAGAGAATATAGACAGTGGGTCAGGCAGAGAGAATATAGACAGTGTTATGGGTCAGGCAGAGAGAATATAGACAGTGGGTCAGGCAGAGAGAATATAGACAGTGGGTCAGGCAGAGAGAATATAGACAGTGTTATGGGTCAGGTAGAGAGAATATAGACAGTGGGTCAGGCAGAGAGAATATAGACAGTGGGTCAGGCAGAGAGAATATAGACAGTGGGTCAGGTAGAGAGAATATAGACAGTGGGTCAGGCAGAGAGAATATAGACAGTGTTATGGGTCAGGCAGAGAGAATATAGACAGTGGGTCAGGCAGAGAGAATATAGACAGTGTTATGGGTCAGGCAGAGAGAATATAGACAGTGTTATGGGTCAGGCAGAGATAATATAGACAGTGGGTCAGAGTCAGGTAGAGAGAATATAGACAGTGGGTCAGGCAGAGAGAATATAGACAGTGTTATGGGTCAGGCAGAGAGAATATAGACAGTGTTATGGGTCAGGCAGAGAGAATATAGACAGTGGGTCAGGCAGAGAGAATATAGACAGTGTTATGGGTCAGGTAGAGAGAATATAGACAGTGTTATGGGTCAGGCAGAGAGAATATAGACAGTGGGTCAGGCAGAGAGAATATAGACAGTGGGTCAGGCAGAGAGAATATAGACAGTGGGTCAGGGTCAGAGAGAATATAGACAGTGGGTCAGGCAGAGAGAATATAGACAGTGGGTCAGGCAGAGAGAATATAGACAGTGTTATGGGTCAGGCAGAGAGAATATAGACAGTGGGTCAGGCAGAGAGAATATAGACAGTGGGTCAGGTAGAGAGAATATAGACAGTGGGTCAGGCAGAGAGAATATAGACAGTGGGTCAGGCAGAGAGAATATAGACAGTGGGTCAGGCAGAGAGAATATAGACAGTGGGTCAGGCAGAGAGAATATAGACAGTGGGTCAGGCAGAGAGAATATAGACAGTGTTATGGGTCAGGCAGAGAGAATATAGACAGTGGGTCAGGCAGAGAGAATATAGACAGTGTTATAGTGGGTCAGGCAGAGAGAATATAGACAGTGTTATGGGTCAGGCAGAGAGAATATAGACAGTGGGTCAGGCAGAGAGAATATAGACAGTGGGTCAGGCAGAGAATATAGACAGTGTTATGGGTCAGGCAGAGAGAATATAGACAGTGGGTCAGGCAGAGAGAATATAGACAGTGTTATGGGTCAGGTAGAGAGAGAATATAGACAGTGTTATGGGTCAGGCAGAGAGAATATAGACAGTGGGTCAGGCAGAGAGAATATAGACAGTGTTATGGGTCAGGCAGAGAGAATATAGACAGTGTTATGGGTCAGGTAGAGAGAATATAGACAGTGGGTCAGGCAGAGAGAATATAGACAGTGGGTCAGGCAGAGAGAATATAGACAGTGGGTCAGGCAGAGAGAATATAGACAGTGTTATGGGTCAGGCAGAGAGAATATAGACAGTGGGTCAGGCAGAGAGAATATAGACAGTGGGTCAGGCAGAGAGAATATAGACAGTGGGTCAGGTAGAGAGAATATAGACAGTGGGTCAGGCAGAGAGAATATAGACAGTGGGTCAGGCAGAGAGAATATAGACAGTGTTATGGGTCAGGCAGAGAGAATATAGACAGTGGGTCAGGCAGAGAGAATATAGACAGTGGGTCAGGCAGAGAGAATATAGACAGTGGGTCAGGCAGAGAGAATATAGACAGTGGGTCAGGCAGAGAGAATATAGACAGTGTTATGGGTCAGGCAGAGAGAATATAGACAGTGGGTCAGGCAGAGAGAATATAGACAGTGTTATGGGTCAGGCAGAGAGAATATAGACAGTGTTATGGGTCAGGCAGAGAGAATATAGACAGTGTTATGGGTCAGGCAGAGAGAATATAGACAGTGGGTCAGGCAGAGAGAATATAGACAGTGGGTCAGGCAGAGAGAATATAGACAGTGGGTCAGGCAGAGAGAATATAGACAGTGGGTCAGGCAGAGAGAATATAGACAGTGGGGTCAGGCAGAGAGAATATAGACAGTGGGTCAGGTAGAGAGAATATAGACATATATGGGTCAGGCAGAGAGAATATAGACAGTGGGTCAGGCAGAGAGAATATAGACAGTGGGTCAGGCAGAGAGAATATAGACAGTGTTATGGGTCAGGCAGAATATAGACAGTGGGTCAGGCAGGAGAATATAGACAGTGGGTCAGGCAGAGAAATATAGACAGTGGGGTCAGGCAGAGAGAATATAGACAGTGGGTCAGGCAGAGAGAATATAGACAGTGGGTCAGGCAGAGAGAATATAGACAGTGTTATGGGTCAGGCAGAGAGAATATAGACAGTGGGTCAGGCAGAGAGAATATAGACAGTGGGTCAGGTAGAGAGAATATAGACAGTGGGTCAGGTATAGACAGTGTTATGGGTCAGGTAGAGATATAGACAGTGGGTCAGGCAGAGAGAATATAGACAGTGGGTCAGGCAGAGAGAATATAGACAGTGTTATGGGTCAGGTAGAGAGAATATAGACAGTGGGTCAGGGTATAGAGAGAATATAGACAGTGGGGTCAGGCAGAGAGAATATAGACAGTGGGTCAGGTAGAGAGAATATAGACAGTGGGTCAGGCAGAGAGAATATAGACAGTGGGTCAGGCAGAGAAATATAGACAGTGTTATGGGTCAGGCAGAGAGAATATAGACAGTGGGTCAGGCAGAGAGAATATAGACAGTGGGTCAGGCAGAGAGAATATAGACAGTGGGTCAGGTAGAGAGAATATAGACAGTGGGTCAGGCAGAGAGAGAATATAGAATCAGGCAGAGAGAATATAGACAGTGGGGTCAGGCAGAGAGAATATAGACAGTGGGTCAGAGAGAGAATATAGACAGTGGGTCAGGTAGAGAGAATATAGACAGTGTTATGGGTCAGGCAGAGAGAATATAGACAGTGGGTCAGGCAGAGAGAATATAGACAGTGGGTCAGGCAGAGAAATATAGACAGTGTTATGGGTCAGGCAGAGAGAATATAGACAGTGGGTCAGGCAGAGAGAATATAGACAGTGTTATGGGTCAGGCAGAGAGAATATAGACAGTGTTATGGGTCAGGCAGAGAGAATATAGACAGTGGGTCAGGCAGAGAGAATATAGACAGTGTTATGGGTCAGGTAGAGAGAATATAGACAGTGTTATGGGTCAGGCAGAGAGAATATAGACAGTGTTATGGTCAGGCAGAGAGAATATAGACAGTGGGGTCAGGCAGAGAGAATATAGACAGTGGGGTCAGGTAGAGAGAATATAGACAGTGGGTCAGGCAGAGAGAATATAGACAGTGGGTCAGGCAGAGAGAATATAGACAGTGGGTCAGGCAGAGAGAATATAGACAGTGGGTCAGGCAGAGAGAATATAGACAGACAGTGGGAATAGGCAGAGAGAATATAGACAGTGGGTCAGGCAGAGAGAATATAGACAGTGTTATGGGTCAGGCAGAGAGAATATAGACAGTGGGTCAGGCAGAGAGAATATAGACAGTGTTATGGGTCAGGCAGAGAGAATATAGACAGTGTTATGGGTCAGGCAGAGAGAATATAGACAGTTATGGGTCAGGTAGAGAGAATATAGACAGTGGGTCAGGCAGAGAGAATATAGACAGTGGGTCAGGCAGAGAGAATATAGACAGTGGGTCAGGCAGAGAGAATATAGACAGTGGGTCAGGTAGAGAGAATATAGACAGTGGGGTCAGGCAGAGAGAATATAGACAGTGGGTCAGGCAGAGAGAATATAGACAGTGGGTCAGGCAGAGAGAATATAGACAGTGGGTCAGGCAGAGAGAATATAGACAGTGTTATGGGTCAGGCAGAGAGAATATAGACAGTGTTATGGGTCAGGCAGAGAGAATATAGACAGGGTCAGGCAGAGAGAATATAGACAGTGGGGTCAGGTAGAGAGAATATAGACAGTGTTATGGGTCAGGTAGAGAGAATATAGACAGTGGGTCAGGCAGAGAGAATATAGACAGTGTTATGGGTCAGGCAGAGAGAATATAGACAGTGTTATGGGTCAGGTAGAGAGAATATAGACAGTGGGTCAGGGTCAGGCAGGCAGAGAATATAGACAGTGGGTCAGGCAGAGAGAATATAGACAGTGGGTCAGGTAGAGAGAATATAGACAGTGTTATGGGTCAGGCAGAGAGAATATAGACAGTGTTATGGGTCAGGCAGAGAGAATATAGACAGTGGGTCAGGCAGAGAGAATATAGACAGTGTTACTGTCAGGTAGAGAGAATATAGACAGTGGGTCAGGCAGAGAGAATATAGACAGTGTTATGGGTCAGGCAGAGAGAATATAGACAGTGTTATGGGTCAGGTAGAGAGAATATAGACAGTGGGTCAGGTGGGAATATAGACAGGCAGAGAGAATATAGACAGTGGGTCAGGTAGAGAGAATATAGACAGTGGGTCAGGTAGAGAGAATATAGACAGTGTTATGGGTCAGGCAGAGAGAATATAGACAGTGGGTCAGGCAGAGAGAATATAGACAGTGGGTCAGGCAGAGAGAATATAGACAGTCAGGTAGAGAGAATATAGACAGTGTTATGGGTCAGGTAGAGAGAATATAGACAGTGGGTCAGGCAGAGAGAATATAGACAGTGGGTCAGGCAGAGAGAATATAGACAGTGGGTCAGGTAGAGAGAATATAGACAGTGTTATGGGGCAGGCAGAGAGAATATAGACAGTGGGTCAGGCAGAGAGAATATAGACAGTGTTATGGGTCAGGCAGAGAGAATATAGACAGTGGGTCAGGCAGAGAGAATATAGACAGTGGGTCAGGCAGAGAGAATATAGACAGTGGGTCATGCAGAGAGAATATAGACAGTGGGTCAGTAGAGAGAATATAGACAGTGTTATGGGTCAGGCAGAGAGAATATAGACAGTGTTATGGGTCAGGCAGAGAGAATATAGACAGTGGGTCAGGCAGAGAGAATATAGACAGTGGGTCAGGTAGAGAGAATATAGACAGTGGGTCAGGCAGAGAGAATATAGACAGTGGGTCAGGCAGAGAGAATATAGACAGTGGGTCAGGCAGAGAGAATATAGACAGTGTTATGGGGCAGGCAGAGAGAATATAGACAGTGGGTCAGGTAGAGAGAATATAGACAGTGGGTCAGGCAGAGAGAATATAGACAGTGGGTCAGGCAGAGAGAATATAGACAGTGGGTCAGGCAGAGAATATAGACAGTGTTATGGGTCAGGCAGAGAGAATATAGACAGTGAATATAGACAGTGGGTCAGGTAGAGAGAATATAGACAGTGGGTCAGGCAGAGAGAATATAGACAGTGGGTCAGTAGAGAGAATATAGACAGTGGGTCAGGCAGAGAGAATATAGACAGTGGGTCAGGCAGAGAGAATATAGACAGTGGGTCAGGCAGAGAGAATATAGACAGTGTTATGGGTCAGGCAGAGAGAATATAGACAGTGGGTCAGGCAGAGAGAATATAGACAGTGGGTCAGGTAGAGAGAATATAGACAGTGGGTCAGGCAGAGAGAATATAGACAGTGGGTCAGGCAGAGAATATAGACAGTGGGTTATGGGTCAGGCAGAGAGAATATAGACAGTGGGGTCAGGCAGAGAGAATATAGACAGTGGGTCAGGCAGAGAGAATATAGACAGTGGGTCAGGCAGAGTGAATATAGACAGTGGGTCAGACAGAGAGAATATAGACAGTGGGTCAGGCAGAGAGAATATAGACAGTGGGTCAGGTAGAGAGAATATAGACAGTGGGTCAGGCAGAGAGAATATAGACACGGTTATGGGGCAGGAACATTTTAGCAGTGTGCATGTGAGACAGAGGGGCAGTAGCCCTCCTCAGTTTAAACCATGTTGTTTGAGAATGAGTCTCACTCTCTCGTCAGTTAAGAACAAATTCTTATTTACAATGACGGCCTACCAGGGAACAGGTTAACTGCCTTGTTCAGGGGCAGAACGACAGATTTTTACCTTGTCAGCTCTGGGATTCGATCCAGAAACCTTCGGTTACTGGCCCAACGATCTAACCACTAGGTTACCTGCCTCCTCTACACTCTAACCACTAGGTTACCTGCCACCCCGTCTTCTACAGGACTGTGTGAACACAAACCTCTGGTCTTAATCACACACTCCAGCCGCAGCGGGTGTTTCACCCTTTGACCCCTGACATCCCTGGACACGCCCACAGGTGGCGTTGGTGATGAGGTCTTACCTCAGGGGAATGGTCCTCTGGAGTGCAGGGGCATGCAGCGTCGGTGGGGGCAGTGGTGTCTGTGGTACCTTCTCCGTATGTTCAAGATGTCTGGAGAGAGAGAGAGATTAAGGGTCCATTAGGACTAACGCTCAGAAATATCACGTAGTCGCTGCATGGCCTACACTCTACCTTCTGTAGTCGATTTGAGCATGTCAACATATTGATGGTTAAGGCCAGAGACAGGTTGGTCACTGAGCTGTTGTAAGTTCTCCTGTTATAGCTAAACTACTACAACTAGTCTTAGTTTATCAGGCTGTTTCAGTTTATCAGCCTGTTGTTGATATACCAGCCAGTTTCAGTCTACCTGCTTATTGTTAATTTATCAGCCAGTTTCAGTTTATCAGCCTGTTTCAGTTTATCAGTCTACTGTACCTATCTGTTGTTAGTTAATCAGTCATTTATCAGCCAGGTTCAGTCTACCTGCCTGTTAATTTATCAGCCAGGTTCAGTCTATCTGCCTGTTAATTTATCTGCCAGGTTCAGTCTACCTATCTGTTAATTTATCAGCTTTAGGTTCAGTCTTAGCCAGGTTCATTTATGCCTGTTAATTTATCTGCCAGGTTCAGTCTACCTGCCTGTTAATTTATCAGCCAGGTTCAGTCTACCTGCCTGTTAATTTATCTTAAATGCATTTAGGTTCAGTCTATCTGCCTGTTAATTTATCAGCTAGGTTCAGTCTACCTGCCTGTTAATTTCAGCCAGGTTCAGTCAGCAGCCAGGTTCAGTTCAGTCTACCTGCCTGTTAATTTATCAGCCAGGTATCAGCCAGGTTCAGTCTACCTGCCTGTTGTTAATATATCAGCCAGGTTCAGGTTGTTAGTTAATCAGTCATTTTCAGTCTACCTGCCTGTTGTTAATTTATCAGCCAGGTTCAGTCTACCTGCCTGTTGTTATATCAGTCATTTTCAGTCCAGCCAGGTTCAGTCTACCTGCCTGTTAATTTATCAGCCAGGTTCAGTCTACCTGCCTGTTGTTAATATATCAGCCAGGTTCAGTCTACCTGCTGTTGTTAATATCAGCCAGGTTCAGTCTACCTGCCTGTTGTTAGATTTATCAGCCAGGTTCAGTCTACCTGCCTGTTGTTAATTTATCCAGGTTCAGTCTACCTGCCTGTTAATTTATCAGCCAGGTTCAGTCTACCTGCCTGTTAATATATCAGCCAGGTTCAGTCCTGCCTGTTAATTTATCAGCCAGGTTCAGTCTACCTGCCTGTTGTTAATATATCAGCCAGGTTCAGTCTACCTGCCAGCCAGGTGTTGTTAATATATCAGCCAGGTTCAGTCTACCTGCCTGTTGTTAATATAGTCAGCCAGCCAGTTCAGTCTACCTGCCTGTTGTTAATTTATCAGCCAGGTTCAGTCTACCTGCCTGTTGTTAATATATCAGCCAGGTTCAGTCTACCTGCCTGTTAATTTATCAGCCAGGTTCAGTCTACCTGCCTGTTAATTTATCAGCCAGGTTCAGTCTACCTGCCTGTTGTTAATATACCAGCCAGGTTCAGTCTACCTGCCTGTTGTTAATATATCAGCCAGGTTCAGTCTACCTGCCTGTTGTTAATATACCAGCCAGGTTCAGTCTACCTGACCATAAACCTCTTAGTTCCTTTGTATCCTTCCTTCCACATCCTGCCTCACCTGCAGGGAACCTCTCTGTAGGGTAATTGTACCTGCCCGGTGGACCACCTGTATTCCCCTATTAGGATATAGCTACTATAGTGTAGGCTATAAGCCCATTGACCTCTGAAGATAACCAGCGGTCTCTTTCTCTAATAAACCACCGTTTTAATGATGACTTTATACCTCCCGCTGCCATAAAGCGCCTTTCTACCGCCTGTTCCGAGGACAGACCGGCAGGAAGAGATAAAAACTCCGATGCCTTTATGACCGAGTGACCCCCCGCAATGGGCTCTCTCTCCTCGCTCTCTTCCCTTCTCCCCCCTCCCTCCTCTCTTCCCTTCTCCCTCCCCTCCCTCGCTCGCTCTTCCCTTCTCCCTCCCTCCCTCGCTCTTTCCCTTCTCCCCCTCCCACCCCCACCCCTCGTACGCATCCCCGGATTATTCTCCTTTCCAGGCGCTCCGTGTTAATCAGGCTCGCGCATTAGCATTCCGTTATACACCGTGATTAACAATATCGCAGCGCGCGGGAACTCCACCGACCAGACAATAGACCGGTGGACCTGCGGCTGAGCCCCGGTCTCTCTCACTCACCCCCACCCAGTCATAAAGGCCCTGTAAAGTATCGGGTCGCAGAGTGTTCTGGTGAATTAACGCGCTTCAGCCAAATCTCGACTCATTACTGCAGTGACTGCACGCACTAAATCACCCGAGGTCGTCAACCCGTGGCGGTAGAGCGCACGCTGCGTCAACCCGTGGCGGTAGAGCGCACGCTGCAGCTGTGTTTCCATCACTCGGCCCTAATTCTATAGGCCTACGCTCCAATTATTGTTGTGTTATGTCAACTTTAGATTGAAATCCATCCAATCAGAAGACCAGATGATGTTGTATAGGCTCGTAGATGATCAACACTTTATCATCCGAGTTGAAGATGAATGGCTTTAGTCACATGCATTTTATCACGGCCTGTTTCAAGGTAGACCAACTCCAATGTATGTTTCACCACTGAGCTGTATGCCATGTGTCCTTATAACAACATGGGAATATTCAGTAGGTGGATGGTGTTCTGCAGTAGCCTATGGGCTAGATAGAATAGCCTAAATATGGGGAACTAGGGGTCTTCCTCAAAGCAGTGTAATATAGTTCTAGACCTATACATGGTCTATTACCAAAGTCTAGTTGAATAGACTTCTAGAAAAGTGGTGTATTGTGTTCCTACTATATTTTAGTAATATAGTTCTATAGCAGAGTGTAATATAGTTCTAGACCTATACATGGTCTATTACCAAAGTCTAGTTGGATAGACTTCTTGTTCCTACTATATTTTAGTAATATAGTTCTATAGTGGAGTGTAATATAGTTCTATAGTGTAATATAGTTCTATAGTGTAATATAGTTCTATAGAAGAGTGTAATATAGTTCTATAGTGTAATATAGTTCTATAGTGTAATATAGTTCTATAGTGTAATATAGTTCTATAGTGTGATGTAATATAGTTCTATAGTGTAATATAGTTCTATAGCAGAGTGTAATATAGTTCTATAGTGGAATGTAATATAGTGTGATGTAATATAGTTCTATAGTGTAATATAGTTCTATAGTGTAATATAGTTCTATAGCAGAGTGTAATATAGTTCTATAGTGTGATGTAATATAGGTCTATAGTGTGATGTAATATAGTTCTATAGTGTAATATAGTTCTATAGTGTAATATAGTTCTATAGCAGAGTGTAATATAGTTCTATAGTGGAATGTAATATAGTTCTATAGTGTAATATAGTTCTATAGTGTAATATAGTTCTATAGCAGAGTGTAATATAGTTCTATAGTGTGATGTAATATAGTTCTATAGCAGAGTGTAATATAGTTCTATAGTGTAATATAGTTCTATAGTGGAATGTAATATAGTTCTATAGTGTAATATAGTTCTATAGTGTAATATAGTTCTATAGTGTAATATAGTTCTATAGCAGAGTGTAATATAGTTCTATAGTGTGATGTAATATAGTTCTATAGCAGAGTGTAATATAGTTCTATAGTGTAATATAGTTCTATAGTGTGATGTAATATAGTTCTATAGTGTAATATAGTTCTATAGTGGAATGTAATATAGTTCTATAGTGTAATATAGTTCTATAGTGTGATGTAATATAGTTCTATAGTGTGATGTAATATAGTTCTATAGTGTAATATAGTTCTATAGTGTGATGTAATATAGTTCTATAGTGTGATGTAATATAGTTCTATAGTGTGATGTAATATAGTTCTATAGTGTGATGTAATATAGTTCTATAGTGTGATGTAATATAGTTCTATAGTGTGATGTAATATAGTGTGATGTAATATAGGTCTATAGTGTAATATAGTTCTATAGTGTGATGTAATATAGTTCTATAGTGTAATATAGGTCTATAGTGTAATATAGTTCTATAGTGTGATGTAATATAGTTCTATAGTGTGATGTAATATAGTTCTATAGTGTGATGTAATATAGTTCTATAGTGTGATGTAATATAGTTCTATAGTGTGATGTAATATAGTTCTATAGTGTAATATAGTTCTATAGTGTAATATAGTTCTATAGTGTGATGTAATATAGTTCTATAGTGTGATGTAATACAGTTCTATAGTGTGATGTAATATAGTTCTATAGTGTGATGTAATATAGGTCTATAGTGTAATATAGTTCTATAGTGTGATGTAATATAGGTCTATAGTGTAATATAGTTCTATAGTGTGATGTAATATAGTTCTATAGTGTGATGTAATATAGTTCTATAGTGTGATGTAATATAGTTCTATAGTGTGATGTAATATAGTTCTATAGTGTAATATAGTTCTATAGTGTGATGTAATATAGGTCTATAGTGGAATGTAATATAGTGTGATGTAATATAGGTCTATAGTGGAATGTAATGTAGTTCTATAGTGTGATGTAATATAGGTCTATAGTGGAATGTAATATAGTGTGATGTAATATAGGTCTATAGTGTGATGTAATGTAGTTCTATAGTGTGATGTAATATAGGTCTATAGTGGAATGTAATATATTGTGATGTAATATAGGTCTATAGTGTAATATAGTTCTATAGTGGAATGTAATATAGTGTGATGTAATATAGGTCTATAGTGTAATATAGTTCTATAGTGTGATGTAATATAGTTCTATAGTGTGATGTAATATAGGTCTATAGTGTAATATAGTTCTATAGTGTGATGTAATATAGTTCTATAGTGTGATGTAATATAGGTCTATAGTGTAATATAGTTCTATAGTGTGATGTAATATAGGTCTATAGTGGAATGTAATATAGTGTGATGTAATATAGGTCTATAGTGTAATATAGTTCTATAGTGTATTATAATGTCTTTGTGTTGTCCTACCTCTATAGGTCTATAGTGTAATATAGTTCTATAGTGGAGTGTATTATAATGTCTTTGTGTTGTCCTACCTGGTCTCACTGCAGAAACGGATCCTAGAACAGTTACTAGCAGCAGCAGGTACAGTAGGCTGATGATCCTCATGGCTGGATAGGAAGGGTCTGGAGCTCCTCTCTCTACCCAGGAATCAGTCTCTCTCTCTCTGGGAAGGATGCTATGGTGCTGTGGGTCCCTCTCAGGATAGGAAGGGTCTGGAGCTCCTCTCTCTACCCAGGAATCAGTCTCTCTCTCTGGGAAGGATGCTATGGTGCTGTGGGTCCCTCTCAGGATAGGAAGGGTCTGGAGCTCCTCTCTCTACCCAGGAATCAGTCTCTCTCTCTCTGGGCAGGATGCTATGGTGCTGTGGGTCCCTCTCAGGATAGGAAGGGTCTGGAGCTCCTCTCTCTACCCAGGAATCAGTCTCTCTCTCTGGGCAGGATGCTATGGTGCTGTGGGTCCCTCTCAGGATAGGAAGTGCCTGGAGCTCGTCTCTCTACCCAGGAATCAGTCTCTCTTTCTGGGCAGGATGCTGTGGGTCCCTCTCAGGATCTCTTCTCAGTTAATGAATGTGTGTCTTCAGTGTGTGTGTCCGCCGTGGGTCTTTGTCCAGAGAGTGATTGTCTCTGTGAATGAGAGCAAAGTGACAAAGCTCCCTCCACCCCTCTGCCTCTTATACTGCCATCAGCCTGCCCTGCCCCCGACACACTCACCCCCCCCCCCCCCCCCGACTGTTCCTTCTATTGACACCACATGTAGTAGGTGATGCTGACAGGAAGCCCCCACCCCCCACATGTGCCTTCAGGAAGTTTTCACACCCCTTGACTTTTGCATCATTTTGTGGTGTTAAAGCCTAGTGCTAGCCATATTAATACCTATGCAAAGTGAGGGTTCATTAGCGTGTGTGCTAACGGCCGGCTCTGCAGTTCGTGGCTGTCCATTCACATGCTATCTGCGCCATTACATGTGAATGAGGATTAGAGAAACCGCAGGACACTAACGGATCTCAGACACAAGATGGCCGACAAGACTTTGAACAAACACCTGGAACCATCAGACCGCTCCACAAAATCAATACACCCTTAACCCTGTACCATCAATACACCCTTAACCCTGTACCATCAATACACCCTTAACCCTGTACCATCAATACACCCTGTACCATCAATACACCCTGTACAATCAATACACCCTGTACCATCAATACACCCTGTACCATCAATACACCCTTAACCCCGTATCATCAATACACCCTGTACCATCAATACACCCTGTACCATCAATACACCCTGTACCATCAATACACCATTAACCCTGTACCATCAATACACCCTGTACCATCAATACACCATTAACCCTGTACCATCAATACACCCTGTACCATCAATACACCCTGTACCATCAATACACCCTGTACCGTCAATACACCCTGTACCATCAATACACCATTAACGCTGTACCATCAATACACCCTTAACCATGTACCATCAATACACCCTTAACCCTGTACCATCAATACACCCTGTACCATCAATACACCATTAACCCTGTACCATCAATACACCCTTAACCCTGTAGCATCAATACACCATTAACCCTGTACCATCAATACACCCTTAACCCTGTACCATCAATACACCATTAACCCTGTACCATCAATACACCCTTAACCCTGTACCATCAATACACCCTGTACCATCAATACACCCTTAACCCTGTAGCATCAATACACCCTTAACCCTGTACCATCAATACACCATTAACCCTGTAGCATCAATACACCATTAACCCTGTACCATCAATACACCCTGTACCATCAATACACCCTTAACCCTGTACCATCAATACACCCTGTAGCATCAATACACCCTTAACCCTGTAGCATCAATACACCCTGTACCATCAATACACCCTTAACCCTGTACCATCAATACACCCTGTACCATCAATACACCCTTAACCCTGTACCATCAATACACCCCATCAACACCTGTACCATCAATACACCCTCAACCATCAATACACCCTGTACCATCAATACACCCTTAACCCTGTACCATCAATACACCCTTAACCCTGTACCATCAATACACCCTTAACCCTGTACCATCAATACACCCTTAACTCTGTACCATCAATACACCCTGTACCATCAATACACCCTGTACCATCAATACACCCTTAACCCTGTACAATCAATACACCCTGTACCATCAATACACCCTTAACCCTGTACCATCAATACACCCTGTACCATCAATACACCCTGTACCATCAATACACCATTAACCCTGTAGCATCAATACACCCTGTACCATCAATACACCCTTAAGCCTGTAGTATCAATACACCCTTAACCCTGTAGCATCAATACACCCTGTACCATCAATACACCCTTAACTCTGTACCATCAATACACCCTGTACCATCAATACACCCTTAACCCTGTACCATCAATACACCCTGTGCCATCAATACACCCTTAACCCTGTACCATCAATACACCCTGTACCATCAATACACCCTGTACCATCAATACACCCTGTACCATCAATACACCCTGTACCATCAATACACCCTTAACCGTGTAACCATCAATACACCCTTAACCCTGTACCATCAATACACCCTGTACCATCAATACACCCTTAACTCTGTACCATCAATACACCCTTAACCCAGCAATACCATCAATACACCCTGTACCATCAATACACCCTTAACCCTGTACCATCAATACACCCTTAACCTGTACCATCAATACACCCTGTACCATCAATACACCCTTAACCCCGTACCATCAATACACCCTGTACCAAATACCCTGTACCATCAATACACCCTTAACCCTGTACCATCAATACACCCTGTACCATCAATACACCATTAACCCTGTACCATCAACCTACCATCAATACCCTGTACCATCAATACACCCTTAACCCTGTACCATCAATACACCCTTAACCCTGTACCATCAATACACCCCCTGTACCATCAATACACCCTGTACCATCAATACACCCTTAACCCTGTACCATCAATACACCCTCATAACCCTGTACCATCAATACACCCTGTACCATCAATACACCCTTAACCCTGTACTATCAATACACCCTGTACCATCAATACACCCTTAACCCTGTACCATCAATACACCCTTAACCCTGTACCATCAATACACCCTGTACCATCAATACACCCTTAACCCTGTACCATCAATACACCCTGTACCATCAATACACCCTTAAATACACCCTCCCTGTACCATCAATACACCCTGTACCATCAATACACCCTTAACCCTGTACCATCAATACACCCTTAACCCTGTACCATCAATACACCCTTAACCCTGTACTAGCAATACACCCTTAACCTTGTACCATCAATACACCCTTAACCCTGTACCATCAATACACCCTTAACCCTGTACCATCAATACACCCTTAACTCTGTACCATCAATACACCCTGTACCATCAATACACCCTTAACCCTGTACCATCAATACACCCTGTACCATCAATACACCCTTAAGCCTGTAGTATCAATACACCCTTAACCCTGTAGCATCAATACACCCTGTACCATCAATACACCCTTAACTCTGTACCATCAATACACCCTGTACCATCAATACACCCTTAACCCTGTACCATCAATACACCCTGTGCCATCAATACACCCTTAACCCTGTACCATCAATACACCCTGTACCATCAATACACCCTGTACCATCAATACACCCTGTACCATCAATACACCCTGTACCATCAATACACCCTTAACCGTGTACCATCAATACACCCTTAACCCTGTACCATCAATACACCCTGTACCATCAATACACCCTTAACTCTGTACCATCAATACACCCTTAACCCCCTACCATCAATACACCCTGTACCATCAATACACCCTTAACCCTGTACCATCAATACACCCTTAACTCTGTACCATCAATACACCCTGTACCATCAATACACCCTTAACCCCGTACCATCAATACACCCTTAACCCTGTACCATCAATACACCCTTAACCCTGTACCATCAATACACCCTGTACCATCAATACACCATTAACCCTGTACCATCAATACACCCTGTACCATCAATACACCCTTAACCCTGTACCATCAATACACCCTTAACCCTGTACCATCAATACACCCTGTACCATCAATACACCCTGTACCATCAATACACCCTTAACCCTGTACCATCAATACACCCTTAACCCTGTACCATCAATACACCCTGTACCATCAATACACCCTTAACCCTGTACCATCAATACACCCTGTACCATCAATACACCCTTAACCCTGTACCATCAATACACCCTTAACCCTGTACCATCAATACACCCTGTACCATCAATACACCCTTAACCCTGTACCATCAACCCTGTACCATCAATACACCCTGTACCATCAATACACCCTTAACTCTGTACCATCAATACACCCTGTACCATCAATACACCCTTAACCCTGTACCATCAATACACCCTTAACCCTGTACCATCAATACACCCTTAACCCTGTACTAGCAATACACCCTTAACCTTGTACCATCAATACACCCTTAACCCTGTACCATCAATACACCCTTAACCCTGTACCATCAATACACCCTTAACTCTGTACCATCAATACACCCTGTACCATCAATACACCCTTAACCCTGTACCATCAATACACCCTGTACCATCAATACACCCTGTACCATCAATACACCCTGTACCATCAATACACCCTGTACCATCAATACACCCTTAACTCTGTACCATCAATACACCCTTAACCCCGTACCATCAATACACCCTGTACCATCAATACACCCTTAACCCTGTACCATCAATACACCCTTAACTCTGTACCATCAATACACCCTGTACCATCAATACACCCTTAACCCCGTACCATCAATACACCCTTAACCCTGTACCATCAATACACCCTTAACCCTGTACCATCAATACACCCTGTACCATCAATACACCATTAACCCTGTACCATCAATACACCCTGTACCATCAATACACCCTTAACCCTGTACCATCAATACACCCTTAACCATCAATACACCCTTAACCCTGTACCATCAATACACCCTGTACCATCAATACACCCTGTACCATCAATACACCCTTAACCCTGTACCATCAATACACCCTTAACCCTGTACCATCAATACACCCTGTACCATCAATACACCCTTAACCCTGTACTATCAATACACCCTGTACCATCAATACACCCTTAACCCTGTACCATCAATACACCCTTAACCCTGTACCATCAATACACCCTTAACCCTGTACCATCAATACACCCTGTACCATCAATACACCCTTAACCCTGTACCATCAATACACCCTGTACCATCAATACACCCTTAACTCTGTACCATCAATACACCCTGTACCATCAATACACCCCTTAACCCTACCATCCCCCTTAACCCTGTACCATCAATACACCCTTAACCCTGTACCATCAATACACCCTTAACCCTGTACTAGCAATACACCCTTAACCCTGTACTAGCAATACACCCTTAACCTTGTACCATCAATACACCCTTAACCCTGTACCATCAATACACCCTTAACCCTGTACCATCAATACACCCTTAACTCTGTACCATCAATACACCCTGTACCATCAATACACCCTTAACCCTGTACCATCAATACACCCTTAACCCTGTACCATCAATACACCCTAAACCCTGTAGCATCAATACACCCTGTACCATCAATACACCCTTAACCCTGTACCATCAATACACCCTTAACTCTGT